>NC_064638.1:431980947-432283977 GCF_023864345.2 Schistocerca serialis cubense | reverse complement strand
AATTTGTACATATAAAAAATAGGGCAAAATTATAAATTAATTTTTGAAGTTATGGCACAGTATGATATTTTAATTCCTCATCTAAGACTTGATTCATGTTTTATAAGTTCCCTAAAGCTGTTTTCACAATTCTGTCATAACTTCAATAGCACACTTACCAAAACCGGCAGCTAGAACACGTAACAATAATGAAGCCACCCTTTGAAAGTCATATGCTACAGATGTAACAATGGCACGGAACCCTGGTACTTCAGATTCTGGTAGCCCTCTGTCCAACCAGAGAACATTGAAAGTGTGGCGCGCTTCATCAGCTGGTTCCTTTGAGAACCTGCACTAACAAAGGAGTAAGCAAATAAATGCGAAAAGGTACACATTAAACAAATGTATACTGGATAAAAGAAATGTATTGAGATTACAAATTATTTAGGAATAAAGGAGATGACTCACTGAAAGGCAGAAGTACTGTATCATCAATAGGTGCACAAACAAATGGTAGACCTTGGATAGCTTTCAGAATCCACTTCCTTTATCAAGCTTTTGGGAAAAACATGCACACAAACACACATACACTCACTCACAAACACACACCTGTCTCCCTACATTGTGCTCAGTGAGTGCTGACTTTCATTTGTGAACCTCTCAACGACATAGCACTTCTGCCTTTTCATGAGTCGTCTCCTTTATTCCTAATCAATTTGTAATTCTCAACCAGAACTTTCCATACATTTTTGTACTGAGATTAATGATATGTGGTTGATGTTACATACCAGCACAGTAGAAGAGCAGTTAGCATCATGATATTTTCAAGAAAAAAGAGCCTACTTGGTCACGTATTCAAATTGCTCCATTATGAAACTTAATAAACAAGTGATTGTGTGTAAAGACTATAAATATCCAAGTTCCTAACAAATAGTTCTTGAACACAGCATCCATATGAAACACACAGCTGTGAAAGTATACGTAGGTAGTGAAATTGAACACAGCATCCATATGAAACACACAGCTGTGAAAGTATACATAGGTAGTGAAATTGTAAAAAGAAAAAATAAGAAGAATTGATTGTAACATTTCTGCGGATGGCCATGCATCATGAAATAAAAACTTAATGAAAATTCCTTGTCCAAAAGCATATTTGTAACTATTATGTTAAGAAATTCGATGGCAGGAGGAACAAGACTTTTGGTCAGGTGAATAGGGTTATAAATACAAAATCAAATAGGGGTAATGCAGTAGTAGGTTTAATAATGAATAAAAAAAATAGGAGTACGGGTAAGCTACTACAAACAGCATAGTGAACGCATTATTGTGGCCAAGATAGACACAAAGCCCACGCCTACTACAGTAGTACAAGTTTATATGCCAACTAGCTCTGCAGATGATGAAGAAATTGATGAAATGTATGATGAGATAAAAGAAATTATTCAGGTAGTGAAGGGAGACGAAAATTTAATAGCCATGGGTGACTGGAATTCAAGAGTAGGAAAAGGGCGAGTAGGAAACATATCAGGTGAATATGGATTGTGGGTAAGAAATGAAAGAGGAAGCCACCTGGTAGAATTTTGCGCAAAGCATAACTTAATCATAGCTAACACTTGGTTTAAGAATCATGGAAGAAGGTTGTATACATGGAAGAACCCTGGAGATACTAAAAGGTATCAGATAGATTACATAGTGGTAAGACAGAGGTTTAGGAACCAGGTTTTAAATTGTAAGACATTTCCAGGGGCAGATGTGGACTCTGACCACAATCTATTGGTTATGAACTGTAGATTAAAACTGAAGAAACTGGAAAAAGGTGGGAATTTAAGGAGATGGGACCTGGATAAACTGAAAGAACTAGAGGTTGCACAGAGTTTCAGGGAGAGCATAAGGGAACAATTGACAGGAATAGGGGAAAGAAATACAGTAGAAGAAGAATGGGTAGCTTTGAGGGATGAAATAGTGAAGGCAGCAGAAGATCAAATAGGTAAAAATACGAGAGCTAGTAGAAACCCTTGGGTAACAGAAGAAATATTGAATTTAATTGATGAAACGAGAAAATATAAAATGCAGTAAATGAAGCAGGCAAAAAGGAATACAAACGTCTCAAAAATGATATCGACAGGAAGTGCAAAATGGCTAAGCAGGGATGGCTAGAGGACAAATGTAAGATTGTAGAGGCTTATCTCACTAGGGGTAAGATAGATACTGCCTAAAGGAAAATTAAAGAGACCTTTAGAGAAAGGAGAACCACATGCATGAATATCAAGAGCTTTGATGGAAACCCAGTTCTAAGCAAAGAAGGGAAAGCAGAAAGGTGGAAGGAGTATATAGAGGGTCTATACAAGGGCGATGTACTTGAGGAAAATATTATGGAAATGGAAGAGGATGTAGATGAAGATGAAATGGGAGATATGATATTGCGTGAAGAGTTTGACAGAGAACTGAAAGACCTGAGTCGAAACAAGGCCCCCGGAGTAGACAACATTCCATTAGAACTACTGATAGCCTTGGGAGAGCCAGACCTGACAAAACTCTGCCATCTGGTGAGCATGATGTATGAGACAGGCAAAATACCCTCAGACTTCAAGAAGAATATAATAATCCCAATCCCAAAGAAAGCAGGTGTTGACAGATGTGAAAATTACCGAACTATCAGTTTAATAAGTCACAGCTGCAAAATACTAGTGCGAATTCTTCACAGACGAATGGAAAAACTCGTAGAAGCTGACCTTGGCGAAGATCAGTTTGGATTCTGTAGAAATGTTGGAACACGTGAGGCAATACTGACCCTACGACTTATTTTAGAAGAAAGATTAAGGAAAGGCAAACCTACATTTCTAGCATTGGTAGACTTAGAGAAAGCTTTTGACAATGTGGACTGGAATACCCTCTTTCAAATTCTGAAGGTGGCAGGGGTAAAATACAGAGAGCCAACGGCTCTCTACAATTTGTACAGAAAGCAGAGGGCAGTTATAAGAGTCAAGGGGTATGAAAGGGAAGCAGTGGTTGGGAAGGGAGTGAGACAGGGTTGTAGCCTATCCCCGACGTTATTCAATCTGTGTATTGAGCAATCAATAAAGGAAACAAAAGAAAAGTTTGGAGTAGGTATTAAAATCCATGGAGAAGAAAGAAAAACTTTGAGGTTTGCCGATGACATTGTAATTCTGTCAGAGACAGCAAAGGCCTTGCAAGAGCAGTTGAACAGAATAGACAGTGTCTTGAAAGGAGGGTATAAGATGAACATCAACAATAGCAAAATGAGGATAATGGAATGCAGTCGAATTAAGTCGGGTGATGCTGATGGAATTAGATTAGGAAATGAGACACTTAAAGTAGTAAAGGAGTTTTGCTATTTGGGGAGCAAAATAACTGATGATGGTCGAAGTAGAGAGGATATAAAATGTAGACTGGCAATGGCAAGGAAAGCGTTTGTGAAGAAGAAAAATTTGTTAACATCAAGTATAGATTTAAATGTCAGGAAGTCATTTCGGAAAGTATTTGTATGGAGTGTAGCCGTGTATGGAAGTGAAACGTGGATGATAAGTAGCTTTGACAAGAAGAGAATAGAAGCTTTCGAAATGTGGTGCTACAGAAGAATGTTGAAGATTAGATGGGTAGATCACATAACTAATGAGGAGGTATTTAGAATTGGGGAGAAGAGGAGCTTGTGTCACAACTTGACTAGAAGAAGGGATCGGTTGGTAGGACATGTTCTGAGACATCAAGGGATCACCAATTTAGAATTGGATGGCAGCGTGGAGAGTAAAAATCATAGAGGGAGAACAAGAGATGAATACACTAAGCAGATTCAGAAGGATGTAGGCTGCAGTAGGTACTGGGAGATGAAGAAGCTTGCACAGGATAGAGTAGCATGGAGAGCTGCATCAAACCAGTCTCAGGACTGAAGACCACAACAAGAACAACATGTTAAGAAAATACTGTACAGATATTTCCAGATGCTACAAGAGAGGTGTTGTCATCACAATTTTGTTTACTATTGAAATTCCAAGATCCTGCATTTGTAGAAGAATCAATCATTAATTTTTGTCTCACTGCAGATACCTCACAAAAAGTCTGAAAGTAATGTTAGACATTTTAGAAATCAAATGGAGGCTTACAAACCATCATTCTTCCCACATACCATTTGTGACTAGAACAGAAGAGGAGGGAAGTGACTAGTGTATGGAGTACTCTCTGCTATGCAGCTCTCAGGTGCACCAATCCAAGGTAACTTTACTAGGCTACTGGTCTTACAGAAAAGATCTGTAAGAATAATTTGTGATACTAGCCTTAAATAATCCTCACAAAATTAACTCCCAAAAACTTTAATTTTAACAGTAATTACTATATCTATATTTAGAGTACTTTTGTTGATCAACGTGCTGGAGGCATACACTCTAATCTACACCAACACAATACAAGCACCAAAGAGAGACAATATGTTAATAGGTACAGGAAAGCTTGAAACTCAAAATGTTGGCAGATGAAGGTGAGGTGCCAGTGTCTGTCATAATTAAGACCGTTTCACAGATTGCAAGACCTTTGGCATTAATTGCCAACTATTCATTTAGTGAAGGAAAGTTTCCAGAAAGGGTGAAAATATCAAAAATTAAGCTGCTATTTAAAATGGGTAGATATATGCCAGAAATCTATCAGCCAGTGTCACTTCTTTTAGCAGTCTCCAAAACATCTGAAAAATTGATGTAGCATCAAATTAAGGAATATCTAAATGATCATAAGTTACTAAAAGTTATCAGCATGGCCTTCAGGAAGGTAAAATCCCAGAAATAGGAGCAATGTGTGACACTGAACAAATAATCAGAAATCTTGAAAAAAATAGGATAGTAGGAGTTAATATAGATCTCTCCAAAGCAGTTGATCTGTCAATAATGGCATTCAATAATTTCGAAAAATTGAAAGCACTATGTATTCAAGAGTCTGGAAAAAAGGGGTTTGAATCACACACACATACAAAACTAAATGCATTGTACAACTGATATCACTTTAGTCCAGTCACAAAATCAGTTTAGTTTCAAATGCAAAGAAAAGGGAACTTGGAGTACTCCAAGGCAGTATTTGGGTCCCATATTATTTCTTATCTATATAAATGACATACAGACCCCAGATAGTGCAGCCAAAGTCACGCTATTTGCAGATGACACTAGTGTGATGATAAGTGAGACAAAGCAATTGTTGCATACAACAACTGATAAAGTCCTTAAGCAGGCCCGCTCTTCATCTAAGGAAAACAAATTGATACTAAAGGTAAGTTATACAAAATAAATGTAATTTGGGAAAAATAAGTGAAAATGTAAATCCAGCTCTGGTATTGGGTGACAAAGTCATTAGTAGTGTAACATTTACAAAGTTGCTAGGACTTCATGTTCATGACAACTTAAATTTTAATCACCATGTAGTAAAGCTTGTACAGCAATTAAGTTCAGCATGTTTTGCTCTGCGAGAGTGAGATATTTGTTGCCCATGGATATCTGTCTAATGAATGATTATCATGATCTTTGGAAGTAATTCCTGTTTTAGTTTACAGTCCATTTCAACTAGCATACTGTAAGAGGAATTTTGTCTTTCTTAACAGACACGTGCACAAGTTGGGATGGATACACCAAATATAACAGACAGCATGATGACAGCAGTCCTTCTGTGATTTTCAGCACTCACTGATTCTGTACTTTACTCCATACCATCTCCATCCCACATAGGAAGTGTGCTGTGAGGTGTGGAAGATAAGATCATGACGTCTTCATTGTTTAAATAATTAACATTTTTAACTAGTCTGACAGATATGTATTAAGACAGACAATTTACACAGACAAGAATCCTCAGACGAAGTTCTATAAATAATATATGGAGTGATTCTGTGTTGTATTGGAAAGTATAATACACTGATCAGCCAGAACATTATGACCACTGACTTCCAATAACATAAAACCATCCAGGAGATAACAGTATCACATGTCACGGAATAACTGTTAGTCAGGCAAAAGCACAGTGCATGTAGTATCTGTTAGCATGCTGTCTGTGTGTAGAATGGGAAAGGCACGCGATCTATCTGAGTTCAACCAAGAGCAGGTTGTGATGACCCAGAGGCTCAGCGTGGCCTTTTCAGAAACTGCACAACTTATCAGGTCTTCGAGGAGTACTGTGGTCAGTGCCTGGAACATGTGGCGAAACCAAGGTAAGACCACATCCATATGTCATGGGGTTGGGCAGCCACCCCTCGTTACAGATGTCGGAATTTGTAGGTTGAGCAGAATGGTAAAAAAGACAAATGGTGAACTGTGGTGGAACTAGCATCAGACTGTAATGCTGAGAAGAGTACAAGCATGTCTGAACACACAGTGCACCGAACACACCTAATGACAGCCCTCTGCACCTGACAACCAATGCATTAGCCAATGTTAACACCATGACATCGGCACCTATGACTGAAATGGGCACGTGGCCACTGGCACTGGATGTTGACATAATGGCAGACCATTACAAGGTCTGATGAACCCCAGTACCTTCTTCACCATGCTGATAGGGTGGCACAAATCTGTCGTCTTCCAGGAGAACAGCTCCTTGACATCTGTGCTGTGAGACAGAGACAAGAGGTGGGGCTTCATTATGCTTTTGGGAACATTTGTGTGGGCATCCATGGGTCCAATGGAGCTCATGCAAGGCACCATGATGGCCAAGGAGTATCAGACATTAGTTGCATACAACATACACCCCTTCATGACAATCATGTTTCCCGATGGTAGTGGCATTTTTCAACAATATAATGCACCATGTCACAAGGCGACGCATGTGATGGAGTGGTTCAAGGAACACAATGGTGAGGTCCAGTTTATATGCTGGTCACCAGCTTGTCAGTTCTGAACCCAATTGAACACATCTAGGATGTGACTGTATGTGGCCTCAGACCTCATCACTCCCCACCCCAGAATTTTCAGGAATTGGGTGACTTGTGTGTGCAGATGTGGTACCAACTCTCTCCAGTAATCTACCAAGGCCTTACTGCTTCCATGCCTTGATGCATTACTGCTGTTACCTGTGCCAAAGGTGGACATACCAGCTATAAGGAAGGTCGTCATGCTCTGGCTGATCAATGTATATGCATACTTACCAGAGAAGAAACCAATGTCATTTGTTAGAACATGATTTCTCCTGGTGGTGAACTGAAATATACTCAGCCAGAATAAATTAACAACGGGAACTGAAAATTTATTTCACAAATGGTATACCAAACAAAACATGGACCATTTCATTCTGGCACCCTAAGTGGTGTATCAGAATACTTCTGTGCTAGAAAAGTGAGGACATGTTAATAACACAAATAAATTAACCATCAATTTTGAAGAAAATAAAAAAAATTGAAAGAGAGTTGTACAGAAAGAGATTGGTGTTGCTCTTAGCAATAAGATCAACAGCCAAAATTAAGTTGTAGGTTGCAAATTATGTGGATGCATTGGAACTAAGAACTTTTAAGTAAAGTTTGGTATTCAAGAAGATATCATTTAACTTCTCAATGGGCATTACATTGAAGAAGATTATGCAAGTCCAAGAGTCGAAGATTGACAACTGCATCTATGAAGGGCTACAAGTATAATTTTATTTTCTTTGTAATTGTATGGCAGCCATGACAAGAGGCTGTGAGGCAACAATACCAGAGTGGTTGGAATGCACAATTCAGCACTAACTTACAGGCTGATTTAAGTACTGATCTAAGTACTAAGCTAAGAACTGAACTAAGTACTGCAATAGATACCACAAATATTGAACTAGGTACTAAGCTAAGTGCTGAGCTAGGTATTAGATTAGATACCTCAATGCAGAGTTAAGTACTAAAGTAGATACAGCAAATGCCAAGTTTGAGTGACACATTACCAAATCTCGTAAAGAGAAAAACGAGAGCAATAGCAAAATATCTAAATTACAAATGATGCTATCCACTTTAAAGGAAAAGTTACTTACTGAGATAACTAAACAATATGATTTAGTAAGAAATGAAGCTAATTAGCAATTCAGAGAACTAATTAATTGCTTGGTGCAGATTAAAGATGAAATGGAGCAGGAATTTTTGAAAGTGCATACGCAGACCTCAGACTCTGAAGTCCAGTTAAATGTTTTAGAACAAATGAGAGATTCTGATGCAGCTGAAACCACAGTTCTACACTTGCAAGTTGGAGACATTGCCAGTAAGTCTATCTGGGAGAGATTATCTGCTTTTGATGCACTCATACAGTTGTGTTGGCGGGACATTTATTTGACTGATTTTTGAAAGCAATTTCTAAGTGATTGGTTGGATTCCTGTTGTTGTATAATGTGTGGTGTTTTCAAGGTTGAAGGAACTAATATTTGCATTTTAATAGGTACTGATAGTTTTATAAGATTAAGTATAAATTAATTATTATTAACACGCAGAAAGGTATTATTGATGAGAAGGAAGGTGTCAAGTTCATCTACAATTTTTATTTAAATTATCTGTTTTAACCAATATTGATGTCCACTATTTCAGTAAGATAAAAGAAGATGGAAAGGCATCTCTGAAGTGAAGGGTTGGTGACCTCATTCACATATTAAGCAGCTTGAGTTGTATGAGGCAAGGGAGATACCCAGGATAGCACCTTGGTTGTTGTTTTTGATGTATAGGCACACAGGAATGATAATTAAGTGTTGTAGTCCTCAGAAGAGACTGCCATCTGTGCAGACTAGTCAGACTTATGCCTGCTGGGTTCTGAGATAGCTGCTATATTACTTATCATTTCAATTTTTGTATAGAAGTTTCATACATTCCTGCAATCCTGTTCTCTGGACCTATTTTCCCTTTGAGTATTCTAACTATTTTTTAAAAAGAATGGAAGGGCTATCTGGACCATTATGACCACCCAACACTAACAAGAGTGTTCCTAAAAGTCGAATGGTTTAAAATAATATTCCCTCACAGTTATTTCTTATCATGATACCTAGAAATGTACATTAAGCAATATCAACAGCAATCTTTATTCCAGTGCTATTAACTACTGTTCAGACATGTCACAGAACAAGTTTCCTACACATTTCATTAATAAATATTATGAACCTTCCCCGCATCATCCCCAACAAGGCAACAGAGGCAAAAGCCCTGTAATTTTTGGAGAGGGCAGACAAATGAATCTAAATAATTTTTAAAACATAGTACATATAGCACAATAAAACATTTTGTTATGTACAGAACAAGATGTGTTTTAAGGTAAATGTCACCCAGGGTGCAAAAAATGGCAGTACTGATAAATATTTAAGGAACCCAGTTGAGTGTAATTTACATTCAATAGATTAATTATGCTACATTCAATACATTATACATGATGTTTCACAATTCATTTTACACACTTCTAGAGGTTGTAGAGAGACTTAGAAGGTCAAGTTTTACATAGGAACCCATGTCTAGAAACATCATCCAACCATGCTACATCGCATCAAAGTTATAGGTGTTGGCACCTGTAAATGTATGTATATACAGGGTGATTCCCTGATGATGTTACAAACTTTCAAGGGTGATGGAGGCCAATAAGTGTATCAATTTGAGGTAAGGGTCCCTGGTTTAGAAACAAAAAATGAGGAGATTAATGTTTAACATCCTGTTGACAACAAGGTCATTAGAGATGGAGCACAAGCTCAGATTAGCAATGGATGGGGAAGGAAATTGGCTGCACTCTTTCAAAGGAACTATTCCAGCATTTGCCTGAAGCAATTTAGGAAAATCACAGAAAGCTAAATCAAGCTGGCTGGACGTGAGTTTGAGTCATCATCCTCCTGAATGTGAGTCCAGTGTGCTAACCACCCTGCCACCTCATTCAATAGAAATGAACGAGTTGAAAGTTACAACGAAAATCATTCTGATACCTCTGACAGTGGAATACACGTACCAGTACTGCTGTTTCTAAGAATTTAGGATACGCAACTTTCAGAGGCGGTAGTATTGGCCAAGACAAGAGAAAACATCAAGTAAACATGGGCTCTAAGATGTATAGCTGAGGAGAAAATAGCTCTTGTTCGTCTTTGCAAGTGTGAAACACATCTCCTCTATTGAACAAATGCTCATAGCTCTTAAGATATGCATTTTAAAGCTCATACTTACTAGAGACTTTTTCTTGTTTTCATCCTTGCTACCTCTGAAAGTTGCATACTCCACATTCTTAGTAACAACAGTACCGGTATGTGTAGTCCACTGTCAGAAGTATCAGAATGGTTTTCACTTATAATTCATTTATGGTACAGCAACGCTTAGCTCAAATTGATACCTTTATCCTTTTCCATCATCCTTGAAAGTCTATAACATCATCACGGAATCACCCTCTATATAGATACATTTACAGGCACCATGACCTATAACTTTGACACTCTGTAGTCGGATGACATTTCCAGACATGGGTTCCTACATAAAACTTGATCTACTAAGTTCCCTCTACAATCTAAGTGGATAACATGAATTGTGAAACACGCTGTATGTAAACTCAGTGAGCAGATTATGAGCTGACTATGGCTCTTAGTGATGCTTCCTTGAATGTGGGAAGAGAGATGGGCATGTACTATTCATAGGTATGGAAGTTGATGAGCTAAAAGCCAGCTTTAGATCCTGATGTGACGTAAATAGCAGCATCTGAAGCCGCAGCATCATAGTAAACTTGTAACAAAAGGGAATGGTGACTGATAGTTATGTACAGAGGTGTACATTTGGGCAGTCAATGTTTAAACTCAGAAATCAGGCACAGGTTCTAGGTGCAAAAGGAGTAAATTACCTCCAAAGTGTACTTTGAGAGACAGAATAATGTATACTTGTGCATAAATTAGTGGATGATTAGATGTTCATTTGTACCATGAGTTGGATGACTAACACTGTGTAAATCAAGGGTTATTCAGGGAGGATCTTTCTACAGGAAGACCTGTTGATGTTTCTTACAGATGCAAAATACCTTTATGTTGAGGCTTACACGAAAGTTGCAAAACAGATTACCTTATCTGAGCTTGGAGCCCATTTTCTAGTATTTACGCAGGTATCTGAGTTTGTCAGCTGGTTCTGAGGTAAGAGAACAGCAAGTGTATAAATATAGTAAGCTGAGCAATGAAGAGTTGCTGATTGTAAAGTATGTGACTCCTCACAGTGGATGCATGTGTCATAGACAAATAAAATATCATATACCTATGGATATGCTGTCGTGTATCCTGGAAATGTTTGGTAAAATACCAGACCTACAACAAAGAGAAACTGGAACTTAAACCATGCCGTATGTAGGCATAGTATGCAAATATCGTAAAATACCAGACCTACAATAAAGAGAAACTGGAACTTAAACCATGCCTTTTGTAGGCATAGTACACAAATATAACTTCACATATTTTGTAGCATTTTGTATAATTTTTGCACAGTGAAAAGTAAACTTGTTTGCTATGAAATTTCTACTGGGGATTTTTATACCTTTTGCGCTCAGGTAAGCATTATGTTTGGGTTGATACAGACTTTTATAGAGATAGAATGAGCAGTTTATAACGACACTTATGCACATTTGACCAAAGTAATTCAATGACAAATGCAGTGCAAGAATAAATTGAGATCGCTTTATGTGGATAATCCACATACAAGCATAACTGACTGCATTAGCATGTGATGTTTAAGGAACTAATAAAATAAATATTGTAAAAGAATACTTCATGTCTGACACGTAGAGATATTTATGGTTTTGATTTATGGAATCAGAAGAGGACAACTTAAGAGACAGAAGTGTTGCCCATATTCACAGTATAAATGTAAAAAGTTTGTTGTCAGTTAGGAAGAATATTTGTTTGTTTTTCTGATGAAATTGTCATGATATCAGTCATCTCAGTGGGAGGATGTGTGTTTTAACACATCACCTTGGAGAAAGTGGTGTTGCCCCATAGCTATCTGATCAGTGCATGATGACTGTGACCTACGTACCTGTTTTCAACAACAAAGCATATCTTTGTTTTATTGCAGTTCCCATATTTAGTCAAATTGCGTACCAGAACTTCTTGGCAGACTAAAGCCATGCACCAGACCATGACTTGAATTCAGAACCTTGCTGCTCCTACCAACTGGGCTATCCAGGTACAACTCAAGACCTAACCTCACAGCCCATTTTCTCCCAGTAGCCCCTACCTCCCTCATACCATCCAAATTTCATGGAAGTACTCTGCCATACCTTGCAGGACTAGTACTTCTAGAAGAAGTCATCCTTTCTCACTCTGCAGTGGACTTTGTATGTTTTGAAACTTCCTAACAGATTACAACTGTGTGCCAGACTTTTACACCAACCTGGAAGTTTGAAATTTGCAGGCAAAGCTTTACTGACTGTGATATCCAAGCACAACTCTAGGCCCACCCAAACAGTCTTATTTCCACCAGTGCCTCTCACCTACCATCCAAACTTCACAGTTCTCCAACATAAAGTTCCAGGTTCAAGTCCCAGTCCCGCATATAGCTTTAAGCTACAAGGAAATTTTACAACAGCAGGCACTCCGCTGCACAGTTAAAGATTCATTCTGGAAAATGCATTTATGTACTTTTCAAACATTTTTCAGCTGCTTTCAATGACATTTTCTTAATATTAAATTGGCCTTGACTTTACAATTGATACGCAAGTGAAATCAGCAACTTCTAAAACAAGTACTCGCAATTTTGCCTTGCTGGTAATAGAAACATAGGTAGGAACAATTGAAAAAGTTGAAACGTTTCCATTTTTGATGTTTTCGAACATGGCTGAATAATTTCAATCTGGAAAGTGTTAGAAGGTAATGTCCAAATTATTCACTCTGCAGTTGGTAAGTTGTTTCCTGCATTATGGAGACCGGGTATTTGATGAAGATATTTCTATTATCAGCAAACATTACTAGTTTTGCCCTATTACTTACTAATAAATGGCAGAGCAATACATTAAACTATGAACAGCACTGAACCAAGGATTGGGTCCTAAGGGACTCCTTTTTCAATTTTTCTCAATATTGAATTTATTGTCTTTCTGTATTGTTAATAATGTTGATGGGTCATGGAACTGTGCTGTCTATCTTCTCATAAGTATTGAAGCACCTGGCCTCATCAGGGAAACATTTTTGTTTCCTTTGGAATAAGAAAGATTCTTCTTTCACCACTATTTTCTGGCGGCAATGATTTCAAGACATGCCTAGATGCTCCAAGGCACAGCCTTTCTCAATATCTGGGTAGCTGTCAACTTAAAATTTACCTTTCAACTCCTGGAGGTACATATCCATGGTTGCTAGGTGGATGTCTCAAGTAGAGCTCCCTTGTATTTCTTGGTAGGTCACAGAATCGATCCATTGCTGAATATGCTGCTTCCAGCTGTAAATTAGAGAGTATTTTAATACATTTCACAAAAATTTACTGTGGACATAATACTAACATATCATTTCAATCACTCTTTAGAAAGAAAAAATGATAGAAAAGTTGGCTTTTAAGAATTTACTGTCCCACATTATTAGAACCAGCATCACACACTATTGACAACTCATTTTAGGGTTGGAGTGTACTATGTATGTTCCTGTGTAAAGCTTAAATTTCATCCTTTTTTTTTTTGTAAAATTTATGAACATCCTCCTAAAAGTTATTTCAAGAGCAGTTATAAGCTGATCATGATCTGATGCTGCAGAGACTAAATGTCAAACTGATACCTACAAAGCTTTAGGATTTGATCCATGGTACACATTCATACGATTCTTTTTATCCTGGCATGTAAGCATCACTGACAATGCTATATGTTTGTGACAAATTTCGAATGTACCCAATAGTTCACATTCACTGTTAAACTATATATTCCATTGCAAGTGGCTAGGCTTAAGAGTTCTCAGGTCAGAAGACATCTGTCTCTAGTAGGACAACATTTAGTAAAACAGAGTGGTATTTACTTCATTGCTAGGGTTTACTTATTTATTTATTTAACTATGGTTTATTTTACTTTTATTAAATGAGAGTGAAAAATTCTAGAAAAATAACATGTATATGCATTTCCTTTGAAACTGTGCTCTCTCTCCCTCTCACCCCCTCCCCCCTTCCCCTCTCTCTCTATACCTTGAAAGAAAGATTAAGTAATTCTACAGTAAGCAAACTTCAAACAGAGTGTAAAAGGTGACCACTCACTAAATAGCAGAAGTGCTGACTCGTCAACAGGCAGAGACAAAGGTAATGAAAATTTTTCTAGCTTTCGGAAGAAACTGTTTGACAAGCTACAGTACAAATACACACACACACAGTCACACACACACACACACCACCATCACCACCACCATCAGATTGCAGTTCAGCAAGAGAAGTGAGGTGGGGTTGTGTTGGTTGAGAGGTAGGGAACATAGAGGGACAAAAAGAGAGGAAGCAGGAGAATAAGTTTGGGATGGGTAGCTACCAGCTCAGAGGGAAGCAGCAGATGTGCGGGGCTAGGAATGCAGGAGGGAGGGGGTAGCGAGTGCATGGGCTAGGAATGTGACACACAAGTATTGAAGCTGGTGAGATACAGTGCACAATGAAGATGATGTGGAAGCCTGGACTGGAGAGGTGCACAGGACAGAGAAAGGAGAAACTGTCAGATGGAAGTTATTGGACAGTGGTTGAGCAGAGACTGAAGCCAGGAGTATTATGGGAGTGAAGACATGTTGCAAGCACAGTTCCCATCTACATAGTTTAGAAATGATGGTGATGGCAGGAAGGCTATATGTTCGTGACAAATTTCAAATGTACCAGATGGAGTGGGTTGTGAAGGAGCCACTGAACTCAAGCATTTAGAGTGTTGTGCAACTCTATGCTCAACATTGTTCTTGGCCACAGTTTTGTGGTGGCCATTCATTCTGGTGGACAGCTGGTTGGTGATCATGCCCACAAAAAATGCTGTGCAGCAATTGCAGTTGAGATGGTATCTGACATGGCTGCTTTGACAGGTGTGTGTGTGGTGTGTGTGTGTGTGTGTGTGTGTGTGTGTGTGTGTGTCTTCCTCCTAAATTCCCATGGGTGTGCCCAGCAGGGGAGTTTCAGCTGCCCCCCGGCCCCTAGAATGAAATTACTTTCACAAACTGGATTCGAGCTCTGCCATGCACCACAGATAAACATAGTAAATCACAATCACTTTTAAAATTTTGAAGAAAGGAAGAACATGTAATAGATACTGACAAAATGAAATGAAATGATTGTATGGCATTGCTGGCCTGGAGGTCCCATCCGGGGGAGTTATGACTAGTACCAAGTGTACATGGAAACTCTGTACACTCTTGTTAACATGCCATTTTGTCATGAGTGTTCTACAATTCAGAACTCTTTAAATGTCCATTTTACATCTCCCACAAATTAATCTTTTTTTCATGTAAAAGTTATCAGATGTGGAACACCTCATAAATTTTCTAAAATAACTGAAGTTGCTCTGTAAACTGAATCATATAACTAGTCACCCAAAAGAGCATTTTCAGATACAAAAAAATTATTGAATGTAACTACAAAGTGTCAATACATACAGCACTTCTATGCTTGAGTTTAAAATGTGATAACAAATTTAACATGTTGCTGTTAATGGAGTTTAACTCACCCTATTGTTTGAAATACCATGATTGACAAGGAAAGCAATTCCTTTTTGTGCCAGTGATCGATGCAGCTGAGCGGCAACCTTCTTCAAGTTGCTACGAGTTGGTTTCTCTATGCTACCTGCAAAATGGATTTTTATGTGGTATAACCTCATTTTATTTTTATAGTAAAACAGTCAACAAAACAGCAAGTGACAGTAAAGAATATAAGTAAAACTGCCTGTACACTCATTGTACTTCATTAAAATAACAAAATATTCATCCACTTCATCCACATGATGAGTTAATTGTATAAAAAGGGAAAATCTCAAAGAAAAACTTGTTCCATTTGCAAAGAGAAAGAGGCAGAGAGTACCTGGGCAGTACTAAGCTTTCAGATGCACAAAACATCCAGCAGCAACATGAAAAATAAAAAAAAGTAAAACCACTCTTAGTTTTCAGAGCTGCAGGTTTCTTCTGTAAGGGAGGACAGAAGAAATAGTTGGAAGAGGTTTGAGACTGTGAGTTCATTCAGAACCCACTGCACAGAGATAGTCTATTTGCATCTACGAACTAGATGACCCTGTACTACCTACCTCAACTACTTCCTTTTTTCTCTCCTGAAGAAATAATCTGTTTCCATAAGCTAGGAAGGCTTTGTATGTGAGTTAAGATGATTATCCACTTATTTATTTAATCATACATTATATTCTGCCCTGTCCGATCAGAAGCAGAACTTTCAGTGATGTGGAATCATTTAATGTAAAACTTAGCAGTCGGAAGCATGTATGAAAAACATAAAGTTGCCTCATCTAGAGCATATCACTCACAAGCCTTCTCAAATATGTCTTAAGCAGAAAACTTTCCTTAGTGATTACAGGAGAGCACAAATCACACCCATGTATTAGAGGACCCATCTGGATCTAGTACCAACAATAACACAGTAGCTAAAAACATGCGTAATCTGAACATACAGACTCATCTCGAACAAAGTGGTGTTTTATGTGGCAGTTGTCATGGGTTGAAAAAGCACTGGCCGCATGAAACATGACTAGCAGGCTTCAGTCCTCACAGTCATGGAATAAGAGATAATTTGTGAATTTGTTGCTTTTAAAATGTTCTCCACTCTGTATCACACTTCAAAGAAAATGGAAAGAACATTTAAAAATGAAATAAGAATGTATTCTTCTCTACTCTTCAGAGTTATCTGCACATGTTATTGATGAATATGGAGCTTGATATTTTACGGAGACCAAGAAACGTCCTGTAGTCAAGTAACAATGAGGACAGAGAGTAACTGCACTATTCAGCCAAAACTGTTCTGATATTGTTGCTCTGAGAAAGAAAAGAGAAGTAGCTTGGAGTATCAATATCATTATAAGTTGTATTACAGTGGAACATTACCAAAACACTTCATTTTTTATGAAGCAGATATCTTGTATGATTTCAAGACTATGCTCACCATTGCTGGGATTCAACAAGGTCACATGGAGTTTCCACAGCCTTTCAATAATGTGTTATGTGATGGTCATAACAAAAGGGCTTGTTAAGAATTTACTCTATTAGAGTTTCAGTAAAGAGGGTTGTTAGGATATTGTTCATGCAGAAAAATACATGTAGAAACTAGGTTATCAGTTATGTTGTATGCTGTCTGTAATCGTTTATGTTTACAACAGTGTTTTGGAGGGTTGTTAATTAATGTGCTTAAACAGAAGGATTGTCAATAAAAAGTTTGAGGTGCACTAGTACACACACCTTTTCACAGTTAGTTCATTCTTCCATCGGTTCAACAATCATTCTTCACATGATACCTTCATGATTTCACAATCATAAGTTCAGCACAATGTGGTTGATAGATAAGTTAATTTAATAAACATTTCCACGTAAATTTACAATAAATGCATTAAGCTACTGTCCTAACACAGTACTGATATGCCACCAATTGATTGAATTACTGACTGACAGTACCACATTTTAACTCTTAACACAAAGGTTTGCCTGTGATAATATTGCTACACCAAATACATGCAAATGAGGCTATTGTAAGATATCATATCAGATCAAGGGGGTAAAATGTAAATGAAGGTTAAAAAGTATCTGACTCCGTGATCTTATATTTGAGAATCCCCTTGCTACATTTCATGGGGTATTCATGCACAGTATTGTTGGCATAGTCGTTTCAGAACAAGATAAGAAAACACTTAGTGCCAATGCTACACCAATATGTTGCAATACCAATGTAACCTGTATTACATTGCAGCTCATATATAAAATTTATATTGTTAAGCCAAAACATTATTACCACCTGCTTAACAGCACAGTGATAAACCATTGGAACACAATAAGGCTGCAATTCTGGGTAGCATGGATTTGATAAGCCCTTGGAAGGTTTCCGGAGGTATGTGAAACAGGTATCTATACGTAGGCCACACAGTTTCCGTAAGTTTCAGGCTGGTGATATGTGAGTGTGGAACTGGCACCTGATATTGTCCCACATACAGGGCTGGTTTAAGAGCCAGGCAAAACTAGCCACTGCCTGGGCACTAAGCAGAGAGGGCTGCCAGTGATGCCGTAGTGCAGGCTTGGGCAATGTATGGTGACCTGCTGGCCTGAGCCACATACCAAACTTGCAAACTATGACGACACTCGGCACAGTGACTTTTGGGAGACTGTAAAGGCATTACTCATATACAGCCACTCCCATCAGCCGCCATGTCAAGTGTCAACTTAGTTTACACAGTCGGTTCATCATGTGACATGACAGCAGCACTCACAGCCCGGCTCATCATGTGACATGACAGCAGCATTCATAGCCCTTAAAGTTAATGTTTATGCAGTAACTCACAAATATGAATGACACCTCCTTCCCAACACATCAAACAACAAATTATGCCTCGAAACTCATGTTTTCAAGAGTATATTAATATCCACACAGTCTTCAGATGTTTACTTTTATTCTGGGATGCGAACATTGTTTATGTGCATATGACATTTGAACATTGTTTCTGTGCATACAACATTTTACAATAGCTCTCTTAAAAGTTTCTGTAGCACTGATAGTAAAGAGACACTGTTCATGACACGTAAGTAAATGTAGACACAACATGGGATGCCAGGCATCATGGGAAAAAATGCTTATAAAAGCAACTGGTTTCAGCTAATTCAGAGCATACTACCTTCAGTTTCAAAATTGCAATCTTCTAATACATCCTTAATGCTCAAAGATTATTTAGTAATATTAATACGACAAAGGACAGAAAATCAAAATATAGCAATGAGATGGGCAGTTCCAGTCTACCAGTGGTTAGGGGTGACTTAGTGTTTTTTGACCACAGGTAGGTCATTGGTGCTTTTGAAATTTAGTGTGTTAACACTCAAAAACACTGTTAGCAAGCTTTTTCTTAAAAAAAAAATTGACCAAAAATGCTTTTAATGGCTGGTCACATAGGCAGGGTTTGTTCCTTTAACGTGCCAAATGGTGAATATGCAAAAATGTGTCATGGGTGGAGTACAATGTGAGTGTCTCACTCTCTCACATGAATTTCTTCTGCAGTCCAGATTCAAACTAATTGCTAGCCAGATCCAGCCGCAGACTGCCTGTTGCCCACCCACGCCCCAGTGAGAGGTTTTTACCCAGTGTGTTTCACAGTCAATAGTGTAAACTAACATGGGCAAGAGGATATAGGGAAAATGGGAAATGGGGGGGGGGGGGGAGGGGCTGTCAGATAGTAAGTCACTTGTATGGAAAAATGTTCTCAAACTGGCACCACCAGATATTTTCAATAGGGTTCAGACCTGGCAAATTTGGTGGCCAAGACATCAATGTGAGTTCAGTTTTGTTGTCTGCAACACAAAGTAGCATGATTCTGGCCTTGTTAGATGGAGAGCTATCCTGCTGGAAGATGCCATCACCATCAGAGAGGACACCAAGCATGAAAGGGTGCATTTAGTCTGCAATAATGTCCACACAGACTACAGCTGTCACGGTGCATTCTATTACTATCGGGGTCACAAGGAATCGCAAATTAATGCCTCCATAGTATAATGCTGCCCCCACTGGCCTGCGTTCAGGCCAGCCATTTGCCTGGATGGTATAGTATCCTGACATGACTATCAATATGTTGTAACAAGAAACGTGATCCACTCAGATAGAAACTGACGATGTCTTTGCATCAACATGAGAACATCTATGGGGTCATATGCTGCAGAGCCATGTCTTCAACAATGTGTGCTGAATGGTGTGCTCCAGGACACTCGTGACTGCACCAACTTCATACTCTGTCATCAAGTCGGCCACAGACTGCCACCTATCATGCGAAAGCCTCCTACCTGCTCATTCTATGATGAGGCGTAGACACCTGCAACTTGTCGTATATTCATAGTTTCACTGTGTGGCAACCACTTTCCACATATGTCCACGACAGTAGGACACAAACATACTCGTACACAGGCACTGGTCTGTAACAATCTGCCTCCTATTGAAGTCGCTTTCACTATCTGACCAAAGGTATCCGGACAGCTCAGTACAATCCATAATTGACCGCTAGATGTCATGAGACATGGACTGTATTGTCAGCCAGTAGAGGAGCCATAAAGCAGATTGGGGTGGTCAGGAGAGCTCAGTGACTTTGAATGTGGACCAGTCATTGGATGTCACCTGACTAATAAATCCATTAGGAACATTTCAATCCTCCTAAAGCTGCCCATGACTGTTGGTAATGCAGTGGTGAAGGGGTAATGCAAAGGAACAACCACATCTAAGCAAAGATAAGAGAGACCTCATGCACTTGTGGATAAGGATTGTCAAGCATTGTGATGAGTGATTGAAAAAAAAAACCTCATAAAGTCAGCCAAAGGAATCATTTGTGAGTTCAAAAGAGCTAACAGTGGTACAGCTTGCACAATGCCTATGTGTAATGAATTAAAAAGAATGGGGTACAATCATCGGGCAACTCCTCATTTCCACACATTTCAGTAGTCAATGCCAAGTGACATTTCATGCAGTGCAAACAACGATGTCATTTGAGAGTGGATGACTGGAAACAAGTAATTTGGAGTAATGAATCACGCTATACTCTGTGGCAATCTGATGGAAGGTTTTGGTTTTGGCGAATGTCTAGAGAACGCTACCTGCCATCATGTGAAGTACTAACAGTGAAGTACATTAATACAGAGGAGGTGGTCCTACTATGGTATAGGGTGTTTTCCATGGTTGTGGTGTGGTCTCCCTATTGCGCTTAAGAAAACGCCAAATGTGGAAGGACATGAAAACATTTTACAGCATTGAGTACTGTGTACAGTAGAGGAACGGTTTGGAAATAATGATCGTTCATATCAGCATGACAATGCACCATGTAATAAAGCGGTATTTATCAGGCAAAACTTTTGACGTCACTCCAGAACACAGCATCCAACATCACTAACTTCTCTAGTGTTTGAACCTTGAGGGAGAATGGGCTGCCATTCCTCCACAGACATTCTGACATCTTACCTCATTGAAAGTGTCTCCAACTGATATGAGCCATTATAAAGGCAAAGGCTGGACACACCCCATATTTCTGCCTAACATTTCCGCTCTCTCTACGAGAAGCATCGTCATAACTATCACGATAAAATGGCAAAATTCTCCAGAATTTAGTACTATTGGAAAAAAAAAATAATCATTCTAAATGTAGTGAAAAGTCACTGACATATATTATGCGCATGTTTTTATATCTTTTATATTCAACAAAATAAAATGTTGTTAATCATGACAGCTTCCATCTAATACTGGCCATCTGTAGAATCCATATATGGTTTATGACATATGGATTCTAAAAATGGCCAATGTACAATTAAAATTTGTAATAATTAAAAAGGTGTTCTGTAATCGTGTGTAAAAGAAATAAATTCAGTTATTTACCCCTTAACAAGCTTCAGAAATTGACTGTACCGTTATTAATAGGTTGGACACCAATAGGTGTCCAGATACAATTGATCATATAGTGTATGTCAGTCGATTTGCCTGTTTGCAATCCGTATCGTTGCTTGAATGATTTCTCATTTGCCTCTACTCAGCTTATTCACTTCCGTTATCGCTTCATGTACAATGGTCATAATATTTTGGCGCATCACTGTGTGTAGGTATATTATGTTGTGAGATGCCGAGCAAAGAAATAAATTTTATTTGGTAATCTTTGACGTATATGACATATCCATACCTGGCTGAAATATGTGAAAAGTTCGGTACCATTCCTCTCACACCCTCAGTGGATAAGTTGTGTTATATGCAGGTCTTATGTGGCTGATTCGGTGTCGAACCTAGACATTATGTTTTGTTCTTGGGATTCTCTCAACTGCCAACATATTCAGGATATTAATCTTGTGTTAACTATTGTCGTAGTTATTTCGATTTGATTAATTTCCTTGAAACTACGCTATAATCATGTACGCCCCATGAACCTTGAGCCTTGACGAGGTGGGGTGCTTGCGTGCCTCGAGAATAATACGCAGAATGTTATCTTAGGTACAGCCACAAAGGAGGTATATCTGTGGTTCCTGAAGAGAGGCAGCAGCCTTTTCAACAGCTGCACGAACAACAGTTTGGTTGACTGACTGATCTGGCCTCGCAACATTAGCGAACACAAATACGGTGCTTGTGTTTCTTGAGATTCATCTTGTATATGTTCTCACATTTCAGTCACTTGTCATCGGGCAAATAGCAACACTGGACAGTTTGATCGCGACTGTACATCCTTTTACCATAGGAGGTTCTGTACGATGTAAGAACCGTCAAGATACCATTCCAGCTCAAACTTATATCGTTCTGTTTACAAACTGACGGACGGTTGCTAGCAACAAATAAAAGGAATTCCTGAATTTGGTAATAGTGTCAGAGAAAGGAACGAGAATGGAACGGTCTCCTAATAGTCTTCGGGAAACGTAACATTTTATCTGAACGGCGCACCTTATCGTCGGTGCCTTGAACCACAGTCCAAGACAGCTGAGCGCCCGTGTTACGACCTGCGACAACTGCGCTGTTCCAGCTACAAGCAGCTACATTCGTACAAATTCCCGACGGCGGATGTGAAGCGTGGGCCGCACCTTCTAACGGACGTCTGCGCAGCAACTTTACCATTAACAGTTACGTAATCAGTATTAAACGCTCGTAGCAGTGTTAGAAGTCCGTTGCATTTCTTTTATCAGCCTAACTACTTCTTGTGGAACATCGGCGTCACTCTTTTCTCTTCTTAATTTCATCTTCATATTCCACTGAAGGCCGTCATCGACTATCTGCCCCAATTCGTGTCTGACTGCAGCTGAATTTGCTCGATTTGACTGGAGGCCTCATCCGTCATCGACATTTAATTCGCAGAAGCGTGACTTACGTGAAACAGGTCAGTAGCTGCAATGGGCAAGATGAGACAATGCCTTATAGTTGAAGCGAACTATTCATTCGGTCAATCGTCATATTTCCTTGAACAAACTTATGTGATTGGGACTAGTCTGTGTGGTCTCGTACACGAATTATGTACCTCGTGTTAACAATTAACTTCCATTCAAGTATTGTATCTGATTTATGCTTTCGTATGCTCCAGTTGAGCATAGTAAAATCTTCTTAAAAAATACAGTTGCTTCACCTACATCTACATCCACATACATACGAGCTTACAGTTCATAACCGGTAGTTTGAAAACGGATATTTCGAAAATACAACAAGAAAATAGTGAGCTGAACATGCTAAAACTCGCGCGACATAATTCGTCCGTTACGGAAAAGTTGTCAAATGAGAAGGGCAGTAACAGCAAGACCTAAGTGCAAAATCGGGAAACCTGTGAAAGTAAGGCAAGCTTTGTGCACGAAAACACATTTCAAGAACTTTCAACCTACGATAGTGAAAATGCAACATAGAGTTCGCATGAACGATGGGAAAAGCAGAACAGCACTGTGAATAAGGTAGGAAAAGAAAATTTATTGACGAAAACAAGCGTGAATGAGGTCAATGTAAATGAGCCGATCAAAAATTGTGCCGAAGTTTTAGTAAAACAATACAAAACGATTCCCACACAGTGAACTTCAAAAACAGCAAACTGTTATGCTTTCAGACTGCCATGATCGTGGAATAACAACTAAAACACACTCGTGTAGTATAGTGAAATCGGGACTCCCACTTGGCGAAATTAAAAAAAATACTGCATCCGCAAAGGTAAAAAATCTGCACGATAAAGACTTGGTTGTACTTCTGGGAGGCGCAAACGACGTCTACAAAAATCAAACAGCGAGTGCTGATAACCAAGGAAATAAAAAAAATTAAAAAGCAAAATGATAATCGCATCGCCAGACTCCATAACGAAAGCACTTCAAAAAGAGGTAAAAGCATTAGAACTATCATCAGCACAAGCAAAGCATGTAAAAAAAAGACAAAGTGTTTACAGAATGAACAGTGGACAGCGATTTGAACGACAATAACTACAGTTCCTCATCATCCAAATATTATTTTAGATGTAAACAAGAAAAACGCAAAGATTCCAAGTTCACAAGAAAGCACAGCAGCAGTGGAAGAACCAACACTGGAAGTGTCAGAAACATCATCACCGACAACAACAGAAATGGCAGTATTAAGCACATTAGCAACAGCACCAATAGCAGCAACAAGCAATTCACCCCAGCCCAATGTACAGGTTCGTCCCGAGAGATGCAGGAAACCTGTACTTCACAAGGACTTTTGGTACCTCACGAGGACATGGGAACGAACATGACAGCAAAAAAAAACGTAAATAAAGCTATAACCAGTTCGTACCCTAGTCACCTGCAGATTTTAAGCCTAAATATTCAATGTGTTAGAAATAAATCACTAGAATTTGAGGTAGCAATGAATAGTACAATATCATTAATATTCATCCATATAAGTTGGCAAGTCAGTATTGTAGAGAAAATGCGAAAAGCGGAGGTGTATGTATCTTTACTAAATCAAGTATCAGGTACAAAAGAAGGTGTGAAGCTGAATCGCTGAGAGTGGAAAATCATTTTGAAACAGCAGCTATACAGTTGTATAAAATACAGGGAAAAGTCGTAGTCATAGCAATATACAGACGACCTACGGGGATACAGACATATCCATTAATCATTGTAATTGTGCCAATAAATGAAATATTTTAAAAACTTTATAAATGGCCATCGAAGGGCTGTAGAACACTGTGAAAAATTGTAAAATTTGCTTTAAGGTTCGAGCAGAGTAATTAGGTGCACGCACTCAGCCACAAAAGATATAGCCATATGATAACTGTCACTTACAGCAGATCCATAGCAAACAGCTTCAAGCTTAAGCCTGCTATCTCAAATGAGTAAAAACACACCTACCAGTTATCTTCTCGTTATCTAAATTTAATAATAGAGCAGTTAGGTTGGAAACATGGAGAGAACACAATGTTAACGTCAAAGACAACTGTTGTTCTTTGAGGGGCAGTCATCACGTTTTAATTAACATCTCGATACAATCGAGCTGCGATCATGAAAGGTTGGCGACAGTGTGAGATCCCTACGTATTCACCAGTCAATGTGACACATTTTTCCCCATGGAAGACTTGGAGGGATTTTCGCCGTGCGGGAAACGATCCACCCGAAAATCATTCTGGAATTGCCTGTAACCCAGTGGTTTCTTCATCCGGGGAAGAGGGAGAACTCACTGGGTCCATGTCAAGAGAATACGGAGAGTGCAAAAATCGACAAATCAAAGAAGCAGCGTGCGTGACTGTGAACTGTGCACAATGGGGTGTTGCAGTAGGGCAAAAATAGCTTTGGACAGGTTCCCGCTTCGCTTCGGATTCGCAGCCTCCCAGAACCACGTCAGGGGATTTCGTTTATTATGCTTCTGCAACAGTTTCATCCGTATGAGTATGATCTACATTCAAAGACGAAAAAACGACGCACCACGAAAAAATTATCCGAATGGAATGGAAATCTGTAGATTTGACGTACATGTACAGACAAAAAAATTATTACAGTTTCAGAGAAACCGGATTATTTCACCAATTGAGCAAGTCAATAACGCGTTGGCCCACCTCTGGCCCTTACGCGAGAAGTTATTCGGCTTGGCATTGATTGATGGAGCTGCTGGATGTCCTCCTGAGTGACATCGTGCCAAATTCTGTCCAACTGACGCGTTAGATCGTCAAAATCCGGAGCTGGTTGGAGGTGGAGGGCTCTGCCCATCATGCTCCAAACGTTCTCAAATGCGGAGAGATCCGGCGACCTTGCTGGCCAAGGTAGGGTTTGGCAAGCACGAAGGCAAGCAATAGAAACTGAAGCCCTGTGCGGTCGGGCATTATCTTGCTCAAATGTAACACCAGGATGGCTTGACATGAATGGCAAGAGAACGGGTCCTAGAACATCGTTGACTTACAGCTGTGTTCTAAGGGTGCCGCATATGACAACCAAAAAGCTGGTGCTGTGAAATGAAATTAAATGACACCCCAAACCATTAATCGTGGTTGCCGGGCGTACGGTGGGCGACAATCAGGTTGGAACTCCACCGCTGTCCAGGGCATCTCCTTCGCTGGCCATCGGGGCTCTGTTTGAAGCGGGCCTCATAACTGGAGACAATTCTACTCCAGTCTATGAGATTTCAGGCCGAAGACGTTGACAATATTCTATGCCCCGTTGTTGCCCTTCGTAGCAAGCCATACTGGACTTACATTTCAAAAAGGTAATGATCACCCGCACACGACGAGAGTTTCTTATGCTTGTCTTCGTACTTGCCAAACCCCACCTTGGCCAGCCAGATCTTTCCCCAATCGAGAATTTTTGCAGCATTTTGGGGAGGGCCTTTCAAACAGCTCGGTATTTTGACCATCTAATGGGACAACAGGACAAAATCTGGCACGCTACCCTTCAGGAGAACAATCAACAACTCTGTCAATCAGTGCCAAGCCGAATAACTGCTTTCATGAGGGCAAGAGGTGGACGAAGGCGTTATTGACTTGCTCAACTTCTGAAGTTCTTTCTCTTGAATAAATTATTCACTTTTTGTAAAATTGTAATCATGTATTTGTCTGCAAACGTACATGACATCTACCGATTTCCGCCCATTCGGAGGATTCCTTTATGGCGTGTCGTTTTTTCTGTCGTCGATTGTTTTAGACCACACCGTGGCAAACCCGAAAAAATAGTCAACAACACCTTGCCCCATGAAGGATGTGTGTTCGTCTTTCTCGGTGGTTCAAAAATGGTTCAAATAGCTCTAAGCACTATGGGACTTAACAGCTCAGGTCATCAGTCCCCTAGACTTAGAACTACTTAAACCTAAGTAACCTAAGGACATCACAAACATCCATGCCCGAGTCAGGATTCGAACCTGCGACCGTAGCAGCAGCGCGGTTCTGGACTGAAGCGCCTAGAACCGCTCGGCCACAGAGGCCGGCTTTCTCGGTGGTGGTGAGCTTCCTTTGCTGCTTTGACTCAGGCGCATCTCATTCCGACGGGCCTGACATAGCTGCTAGCACAGGTACTGGAATTCCAGTAACTACGGCCTTGCCTCAATCCGAAAGGTTTTTTGAATGGATATGATCAGTCCAGTGAGCGGTGACTTCCGTCACGCAAGGTGTTGAAAACTGATCCATGACAAATTTTCATTTTTTCCTTTATCGTCTCGATAGTGATGGACTTGGAGCATAAATGCCTCCAGTTCTCTTGCAGTTCTATATTACTCGCAGAGATATGGTACTCCACTTCCTTTTTCGTCAGTCACTCTTCCTGTCCGCACTGGAAGCGTCTGCCCTGCCTAACCACTGTGCCATATGGTGGCGTGCTGTTGCCATACAACTTCCCCAACTCATTGTGAGTTGTTGCGTTGTTTTCTTTAAAACGCAGATTTACTTCACTTTATCAGTGCGCTGCGACAATTCGGACCTCTAGCGGTACTGTGACTTAGGATTTTCAGTGAGTAGCTAGACTACTGACGTGCACCAGCAAACTAACAAAAATTAATTATTTAACTTTATATTTTCGAGGTGATAATTAAAACGTTATGACAACCCCTCGTTATCCGACTGGTATATTAAGGAAGCAGTAGCAGATACACAGAAGCTATTTGGCATAACTTAGCCAGAGTCGATACGGGCCCTCTTTTTTGCAATCGAGTGGACAGTCTCAACCAGAAGCTCCGTCGATTCTGTGACAGTCATGGATGCAGATTTGTGGTCCTGCGCTATGGGCTGGACAGTGGTAGAACACCCCTTAAAACTTCAGGGGTGCACTACACAAAGGAAGAGGCTACTCCGGCAGCAGAGCACTTGGGAAGTGTAACTGGCGATAGTTTGAGGTCCTGTGATGAACGCTCGCCATTCAACGTGCAGAGCGCAAAATCAGATCGCGTTCAAAGTAGACACCTTGACTGTCAAAAGTTTGACGTAAATTGTCCAAGTACTCGTTGCAAAGCTCCTGAATTTGCTGCCCTCGAGGAAAATGTCGCGCTCAAATTATTCTCGGAACTGAGAGCTGTCAGAAAGCGGAAACAAAAGCTCCGATTAGACGCCATAGGAGAGGGAATATTCAATGTTGTCGACAGAAATAGTATTTCTATCGAGGTCGAAACTGAGTCTGACTTTGAAGTTATGTAGAGAGGAGTAACAGGCCTAGGTGAATTTAAGTTATCGGATGTTTTTAACGGCCATCCGATTCAGCCATAGCAGTTGTAGAAGCATTTAAAGAAAGTCTACCCTCAGTAACCCGGAAATCCCGAGATCATGCAATATTAGTCGGAGGTGACTTTGCTCTACCGAGTGTAGACTGGGACTACAATGGATTCATTATAAGACTTAACGGATAGGCAGTCTTGCGAAGTGCTTTTGAACACGTTTTCCGAAACCTGCTTGGAACAAGTAGTTAGACAACCCACACGCAATGGAAATATTTTAAACCTTGTAGCTACGAAGAGACCTGACCTTGTCGACAGTGACAATAGAGATACAGTGGTTAGTGAGCATTATGTCATCATAGCGACGATGGTTACGGAAGTTAATAAATCCATTACGAAGGGTAGCAGAGTATTATGCTACAAAAAGCAGTTATTAGCATCCCGCTTAGACAATGAATGGGCACATTTAGTTCCAGTATAAAGGACGCATGGGCAAAGTATAAAATGTAAATCGTGCGCTGGAGTATGCACCGAATAATGGGTTCAACAATGGAAAAGACCCATTGTGGTTTAATAACAAAACTCGGAAAATGCTGAGGTTGTTACCCTATCGATTTAAAAAAGGACACTCAAACGTCGACAGGCAATGGATAACAGAAATTCGTGCGTCCATAAGAAGATCGATGCGAGGATCATACAACAGCATCCACCGTCATACCTTAGCAAAAGATCTTGCCGAGAGCCAGAGAAAATTCTGGTGACACGTAAAATCAATAAGCGGGGCGAAGGCTTCTATACAGTCACTCGTCGACTTTTCAGCGATGGTAACAGAAGACAGCAAAAGAAAGCTGAAGTTTTAAATTTCACGTTCATGAAATCATTCACGCAGGAGGACGTAAAAACATACCGTCATTTGACTGTCGCAAAGTCTCCCGCAAGGAGTACATATAAATAGCCAACCTGGCGTAGAAAAGCAACCAGAAGAATTGAAAAAGAATAAGTCGTCGGGTCCAGATGCAATCCCAGTTCGGTTTTACAGAGAGTACTCTGCAGCAGTGGCTCCTTACTTAGCCTGCGATTATAGCGAAGTCTCAGGCGATTGGAAAAAAGCACAGGTAGGTCCCACGTGTAAAAAAGGTAAAAGAATGGACGCACATAGTTACAGACCAACATCCTTAACAATCGGTTTGCTACAAAATTCTTTAACACATTCTGGGCTCGGTTGTAATGAATTTCTTTGAAACAGGAAAGGTCCTCTCCACAAACCAGCATGGATTTAGAAAGCATCGCTTGTGCGAAACTCAGTTTGGCCTTTTTTTTCGAATGATATCCTGCGAACCATGGATCAAGAGTAACAGGCGGTTTCCATACTCTTTAGATTTCCGGAAAGTGTTGGCCAGGATGTCACACTGCAGACTGTTGACGGAAGCCCGAGCGGACGAATTAGGTTCCCAGATATGTGAGTGGCTCGAAGACTTCTTAAGTAACAAAACCCAGCATATTGCCAGTGGCGGATTTACATACAGCCCCACTAGGCACGGGCCTAGGAGCGGCACCTTAAGGGGGACGGAATTTTTTGCTCTGCACTCATTTTAACTTTTTACGTTTTACAATAACTGCGCTTACAAACGACAAAAATTTTTAATATTGTTAAACAACTTGCTAGTTTAAATAAGCCTTAACAGCGAAATTCGACAATATAAGCTTGAAAATATACAGTTTACTTGGTGGCTGAATGGAAATTTATCATTGGGTTTCTGTCTGGTATCATCTTCACGATTGTTCAAAATATTTTGAAGTAAGCTGTCAGGACGGCAATCTACAATACAGTATTTGAAACGTTATTATTCCGAGAATGTTGTCAGCTTCTATTTAACCCTACCACGTTTTCCCCGTGAAAATACGGGGACCTCTGAATAGCTGTGATAAACTAATCAGCAGTTTCTTAAATACTGTAACTTGTGTGGGTCTCTGTATGTAAAACCCGACTCTACTTAAATTTCTTGTAGAAACTACGGGGAAGTATCAAGTCAGCCCTCCATTATTGTAATTAATGTGAAAGCTCTGTGGTCTTCAATATCTGAGCTTTGATTTAATGGCACCCGTTAAACAAAACATGTTGAACACATGTTTATACAAAAAGAACATTAGCAGAGTATCTAATAATGTGTGAAATACACTTCACAGCAGTTTAAAAATTTTATTTATTTATATACTTAATCTCTTTTTTGGGGAAAAAAGAAGAAAAATCCAACTTTAGTTTGTCTCATTTGTTGTGCTGCAGTCTGCACCATAACAAATTTCCCACTCTGTGCAATCGAATAGTACGTGGCATTGCAAATTTTATATTAAATTTCTTAACTAAGCTTTTTTTCTTCGAGCAAATGTTATTTTTATTTTCTGTTGGAATAAAAGGTGCATTTGCGTGTAGACACTTAAATTTTGTAGTCTGTCTTCTCTGCCCATAGAAATCGCTTAAATGTTATAACAATAAGTGGGATAAGAGTCGATCCAGCACACGTCACTACAAGAAATTGCAAAAATTATTTGCTTTTTAAATTAGAAAGACAGTGTCAAGAATATTTGGAACATATTTGTATCTCATCTAAAATTCCGGCGACGCGTTAAACAGAAGCCAAAAAAGGACTGTCCCGTTTTCTTTACGAGACGAATTCCAGCCGGCGAATGTGGTTCTACTGTTCACTGACAACAAAGAAACAGGCGACAATGAAATTAAATTATTCTAACTATTAGATTATAGAACAAATTTGATTTTTCCACACTAGTCTGTAAAATTAATAATAGCAAATCCAGTCCTGTGTTTGTTCGTCTGTTTGCCAGAGATGATTTATTACACAGATTTAACACCAAAGACGAGTGTTCGTAAACAAAGGAATGCAGTAGAGAGAAAATGGTAGACATGTAGCACGTGCATTCATATTTCGAACACAATGTTAAGGATATGACTTGTTTGAGGTCAGCTTCGATTTCACAAACCACGTTCCTCGTCTAATTAAGCGCCAGAGTCGATCCCTGCTGCACCTCCATACGAATAAATCGTGAGAACGACAAGCGACGTCATTTGTCAAAGTCGACGGTTGTATCCCGTTCTTCAGCTGACCCCAAAAATCCGTTGTCTCCTACACGCACTGCCGAAATTTTAGGCCATAAAAGAAAAGTTATTTTCCTTGTGTTCGTTTCTTTTGTTTTTCGACATAAGAATGTGTTAACACAATGCAGTTTTAAGTTTGTTTTATCCGCTGCCGTAAACCAAGTACAGTTCAGGAGCCGTATTACATTTTGATTGAGCGCGACTAGACCGCTGACGCGCCCTTCAGAACAACGAATAGCAGAGTACGGAAACGCTCACAGCCTTCCCACCCAAAACGGTAATTGTAAAGTGATCGGGTAATATTTATTATTTAAAACTTTTTTTTGGGGGGGGGCATATAATATGGTGTGCCTAGAGGCGCAAAATTTTTAAATCCGCCACTGCGTGTTGCCCTCGACGACGTGTGTTCATCAGGAGCAAGAGTATCGTCAGGAGTGCCCCAGGGATGTGTGGAAGGAACGCTCTTATTCTCGACATACATAAGTGATCTGACGGACAGAGTGCGCAGCACTCTGAGGCTGTTTGCTGGCTACGGTGCGGTGTATGAGAAAGTGACAATAAGTTAATGTGGGTGAGTGGGAAAAACATCTATAATTTTAGAATACAACATTAGTATTGTGCTACTTGTCATGATCACATCGATTAAACACCCAGGCATAATGTTGCAAAGCCAAATGAAATGGAACGATATCGTCAATTTGGTAGTAGCGAAGGCGAATGGTCAGTTTAGTTTTACTGGAAGAGTTTTGGAAAGTGTAGCTCATCTATAAAGGACACGGCATATAGAACATTAGTATGACGCATTCTTGAGTGCTGCTCGAGTGTTTTGGATCCCCACCAGGTCGCATTAAACAAAGATATCCCATCAATTCAGAGGCGTACTGCTAGATTTGTCACCAGTAGGTTCGATCAGCACGCAAGTATTACGAAGATGTTTCGTGAACTCAAATTCTAATCCATGGAAGGAAGACGACGTCCTTTTCGTGAAGCATTGTTGATGAAATTTAGATAACCGGCATTTGAGACCGACTGCAGAACGATTCTAATGCCACCAACGTACATGTCGCGTAGGACCACGAAAATAGATGAGAGAAATTGGGACCCATACAAAGAAAGGCATACAGATAATCGTTTTTCCCTCGTTCTGTTTGCGCGTGGAACAGGAAAGGAAAGTAGTACAGGGTGTATACGACCCAGGACAACGGGGAGATCCGGGAAAAACCCGGGATAATGCACGACCGCATGTTGTAGGTCCTGTACGGGCCTTTCTGGATACAGAAAATGTTCGACCGCTGTCCTGGCCACCACATTCTCCAGATCTCTCACCAATTGGTCAATGGTGGCCGAACAACTGACTCGTCACAATACGCCAGTCACTACTCTTGACGAACTGTGGTATCGTGTTGAAGCTGTACCTGTACACGCCATCCAAGCTCTGTTTGACTCAATGCCCAGGCGTATCAAGGCCGTTATTACGGCCAGAGGTGGTTGTTCTGGGTACTGATTTCTCAGATCTATGCACCCAAATTCCGTGAAAATGTAATCACATGTCAGTTCTAGTATAATATATTTGTTCAATGTATACCCGTTTATCATTTGCATTTCTTCTTTGTGTAGCAGTTTTAATGGCCAGTAGTGTATGATGCTTACAGTGCCATCTACTCCTACATTTTGCAACTATTTTTCTTCCTCCATACGTTTCCCCCCTTCTCCGATAATATTCCATTGCAATTTGGCGTCATTATGACCAGTAGTGTTATTTCTACAGCGGTTTGAAAGTTTCACTTTAATTATAATCACCCTGTACATGCACAGACAAATAAATGAATATAATTTCCGAAAATCAGATACTTTATTCAAGAGTAACAGCTTTACAAATTGAGCAAACCAATAACGCGTTGGTACACCTTTGGGTCCTAAGCAAGCAGTTATTTGCCTTGCCGTTTGTTGATAGGGTTGTCGTATGTCCTCCTATAAGATATCTTGAATGAGATTTTCACTCTGCAGCGGAGTGTGCGCTGATATGAAACTTCCTGGCAGATTAAAACTGTGTGCCCGACCGAGACTCGAACTCGGGACCTTTGCCTTTCGCGGGCAAGTGCTCTACCATCTGAGCTACCGAAGCACGACTCACGCCCGGTACTCACAGCTTTACTTCTGCCAGTACCTCGTCTCCTACCCTCCTATCTCCATAACAAATTCAATCTGCAAGGTTCGCAGGAGAGCTTCTGTAAAGTTTGGAAGGTAGGAGACGAGGTTCTGGCAGAAGTAAAGCTGTGAGTACCGGGCGTGAGTCGTGCTTCGGTAGCTCAGATGGTAGAGCACTTGCCCGCGAAAGGCGAAGGTCCCGAGTTCGAGTCTCGGTCGGGCACACAGTTTTAATCTGCCAGGAAGTTTTATAAGATATCTTGCCAAATTCTGTCCAACTAGCGCATTAGATCGCTAAAATCCCGAGCAAGTTGGAGGGCTCTGCAAAAGCGCTCCAAATGTTCTCAATTTGGGAGACGCTCTGTTGTAAGGGTGCCGCGGATGAGAACCAAAGTGGTCCTGCTACGAAAAGGAATGGCACCCAGGCCCTCACTCCTGATTGTCGGGCTGTCTGGCGGGCAACAGTTAGGTTGCTATCCTACCGCTGTCCGAGGCGTCACCAGGCACGTCTTTGCTGTTCATAGGGGCTCTGTTCGGAGCGGGACTCATCACTGAAGATAACTTTGCTCCATTCAATGAGATTCCAGTAATTCGCGTAATTTTCTTCAAATCAATAAATATCTTGTACTGCACGCTTTCTGAAATAGCTTATGTTCTTCCTCAGTGTTCAAGCTATCTCCACAACAAATTCAATCGAAATCGGGTCAGCAGTTTAGCTGTGAAAACAGAACGGAGTTACTTTCTCATTTATAATATTAGTACGTATTTCGTTGTAAACCGGCTTTCTGCTTTCTAGGTGATACTCGAACAATTTTATTTCACAAATGGTATAAAATGTGCTAAAGTAACTCAATTATCCATCACGTACTGCAGGTTAGTCTTAAGTTGTTTGAGGATGGCATAAAAAGCCGAAAACTGGTACACAGCGAAACGGAAAACAAATATTCTTGTGGAATATTATTAATGTGTGTTTCAGTTTTTAATATAATTTTTCCACCAAGTATTGATGGAATATGCCACAAAAACCGGTGGTCATTGGCACCACCCTACTCCAACTGATAACTGCCAAATCAAACGGCCACTGTACAACGTAAATATTTTAGTGAAGTTAGGGCTTGTCTGTTATACTCCATCACCACTCAACCCAAACAACTCTGTGATCTTTCGCACCACACTGCTTTTATTTTTTTGAACTGCCAGACAAGATAACCAAGCATGACTCATTGCTGAACGGAACTATTTTATAAAAATATTTTAACTTGGAAAAAGAAACCTCAGTTTTTGGAACAATTGAGATTTTGTTTGATTCATCAGGACGGCTGTGAATAAGTCAGGATAACTCGACATCAGCCCTGCAAGTCTCATGTACCATACCTCATTTTGTACATTTCTACGTTACATAAAATTCTTATAAACATTAACTGTGCTGGAAACAGAAGAGAAATGTCACTGACAAACTTACGTGGTTCATTTCTATGATATTTGTCATAGACGGTAGACAGGAAACACGGTTGTATTGCTACGTATGCATTACAATATACATCATTCCTTAAAACCAGACATTTAGTTGCGAATAAATATCATCACTCACTGGATAAAAAGAACTTTTACTTTATGTATAGTTACGTGCTCTGTCCCTCCAACCACTCCTTACAAAGCATGGCAATGTGCTTCACTGCTGCTTTAATTCGTGTGTTAGGTAATTTACACGTAGTGGTCCATCTCTCACACACGTTGAAAGTTGCGCCAAGTACTGTATCGTAACATCCTCTGAAGCTAGGTATTTCTGACAGCAATCGAGCGATATGCCGCTCACATCTAATCGCTTTCATTTTGTATATTCATTTGACTGTTGTTCGGTTCCTAAAACAAAGTGATCTTTGACCTGAATATCTTTATGTCGGAATAATTTCCAAACAATGTTTCATTATCTTAATATAGTTAAAGACTTCTCTTGACTCATCGTCTTTTCTAGTACTTCCACCTTTCCTTCCAATTTTCATTTTTCCATTTTTTTTTCTTTTTTCTTTCAAGAAGTACCCTATCCTCGTGATCACTGCCTCACTCGTCCCAGTCCTAATGTTACACCCCTACTACGCTGCTATAATCACTGGATGGTTTCTAATCGTTTGGTTATTATTTCCTGCATATCCTCTTAAAAAATGGTTCAAATGGCTCTGAGCACTATGGGACTTAACATCTAAGGTCATCAGTCCCCTAGAACTTAGAACTACTTAAACCTAACTAACCTAAGGACATCACACACATCCATGCCCGAGGCAGGATTCGAACCTGCGACCGTAGCGGCCGCGCGGTTCCAGACTGTAGCGCCTAGAACCGCTCGGCCACCATATCCTCATAGAGCAGTGGTTCCCAACCTGGAAGTAATTACTCCCTAAGGGGTAAAATATAGTGTTCTATGGCTAAAAAAGAGTGACGAAAGTAATGTTTTAAAAAGATCATTGCTGTCATCACTATTTCGTAAGACTGTAATAGTGCTTACATAAGTTTTTTCTAAATACAGCAGAGTCTTGATATTTAGATTCTCGGAATAATGTGTGTCCCAACAATCCGGGCCTGATAATAAATTAATTAATTAATATAAAATAAAAAAGCTACAGTACTGCGTTTCAAACCTCGATCCGTTTCCCCCAGCCACTGATGGCACAACCTATTCAAGTTGAAAGTGGTGTTTTTTGTTTTTAATTATCCGTGAAGTACAGTGTTGCGTTTCGGTTTCTTTGTTGACTGTTTTGCTTGTACACCTAAAAATGACTGCTGCAACAAAGAAAATCTAATTTGTTCCTTTGAATATTAAGTTGGAGGCATTGAAACAACTTGACAAAGGAGAAACAATAAAAGAATTGCTCCCGAATATGGTGTAGACGAAGTTACTGTTTGTCACTGGCCAAGGAACTGGCATGAATTGGAACAGTTTTCTTCAAGGAAATGCTCTGAAGAGCGCCTCAATCGAAAAACTATAAAGAAATCGGAGTTTGAAAATAAAAGAAAATCAAGTGAGGCGTTGTTCATGCAGTTTATCTTATAACCATCGTTTTACTTCTTTTCCAACATGAATTTCGATATGTGAATGTGGGCTTTCCCGGTGTATAATGCTGATGAAATCTTCTCGGGCTTCCATTCTGGTAGCTGCGTCGAAAATCCGCGGCGTTTCGATGAGTGTCATTCTCATCATCTCCGCCAGAAGATGACTGGAATGACACTCACCGAAACGCCGCATATTTTCGACACAGCTACTACCCGGATGGAAGCTCGAGAAGATTTCATCAGAAATTTCGATAGTCCGATTTTCAATAGTTCGAGATTGTTCCGGTCCCGTTGACTTTGAATTATCGAGACTGTACTGTGCTAGCAGTAAGTTGGTGAAGGTTGCAGCTTGTGAAACTAATATATGAACAACATCTTCCACGCATAGAGCATCCACTACACACATACTTTGTACCGTCCATCTATGAGACAGGTGGCTCCCATATGTTTAAATATCTCACGAGAATGCCCTCTCCGTGTTGTAAGTAGAAGGGACAGTTAAGTGAAAACGAGACAGTTGGCAATAAAGTAAATGAACTGTTTATCTTTTCACACGTAATCCCTCTGTGAGACACGGCTGTCATTGCCTGCGTGGAGAAATGTTTGCGGTTACATACGGAACAACGATTGTACCAGGCGAGCACATTTCCAATCGAAGCAAAACAACGGCAACGAATGTCTTTTTTCAGAGCCCCAAAAACATGGAAATCCCATGGAGAGAGATCGGGACTGTATGAAAGATGTGTAAGGGCTTCCCAGCGAAACTTCTGCAGCCTAGTCAAAACACCCTTGGCAACATGTGGGCGGGCATTATCCATTAACATTCCTGGGAGTTTGAACTTGATGGGAAGCTTCAATTTTTGCGAAGTGCCCACGTACCACTGTGAGTTGATTGTGGTGTATTATCAATGAACAGCGAGCGGCCCTTACAGTCAAAATAAAGGTCTTTGTGTCTTTCCCGGAGCTGCTGCGTGTCGTTTCGTCTGTGCTGCTGAAGTTTCGCTGGGAAGCTCTTAAATATTCTCCGCAAAGGCCTCTACTCCACCCACACGATTTCCACATTTCTGATGCCCTGAAGAGATACATTTGTGGCCATCGATTTGCTTCGGCTGAACAAGTGCTCGCTTGGGTACAGTCATGGTTCCGAAGGGAACTGCAAACAATTTTCCAGGAAGGCTGGCACGGTGGGATAAATGTACCATTCGCGGAAAAGTAAGTTGGCTCTCGGCGCGATGGCTGGTGGGAGCGACCGGCGTAAAGGCATTTCCCATTCACAGGCGCTCCCTTCAGCCACGGTGCCAAGTGTCAATTTACTTTGCGCATTTGGTATTAACAATGGGTTAAGTATATTATGGCGATTACTTGTGAAGTAATAAACAGTTTACTTACTTTTTTTCCATCTGTCTCTTTTTCATTTGACTGCCCCATGGAGTTTCCGCAATAGACCATAAATTATTTTATTATTCATTTCGCAACAATAATCGAACTAAATGATAGCACGACGCAACATTAACAGTGTAGCGGCTAATATCCTTCTGTAGAGCAGTGGTTCCCAACCTGGAGGTTATTACCACCTTAGGGATGATGTATAATTTTCTGAGAAGCAAAAACAAATTTAATTGTATTTCGGCCGCAAAACTAAATTACTTTTAAACGAGTATTATTACTATCAACATTCCGTGACTGAAATACTAATTACATAAATTGCCAATAATTACATTTTTTTTAAATACTAGCATTAATGCATGACACAGTATGGTGGAGGTTACAGCTACTGAAACGAATGTATGAACAATACCTCCCTCATATAGTCCATCAACTCCACACATTCTTAGTACTATGTACCATACATCTATAATAGCAAAATTAAGACATATACGTCGCATATCTTTAAATATGTCATGAAATGCCTTCTTCGAGTTGTACATAGTTCCTTCAACAGAACAGAAATCGCTTCATTCTTCACTTGAGAACAATAACTGAACTAATTGACAGGACAGCACAACAGAAACTATGTAATAGTTACTACGCTATTGTAAGATCTAACCATTATTATTATTATTATTATTAGTAGTAGTAGTAGTAGTAGAAATAGTAGTGGCAATGATCAGATATAAAGCATTAGTAGCCTGAATTCTTCCAGTTTGTGCCATTTCAGAGGTATGCCACGAAATGCCTTCTCGGAGTTGTACATAGTTCCAGCAAAATAACAGAAATTGCTTCGTTCTTCACTTGAGAAAAATAACTGATCTAATTGACAGCATAACAGTAACTAAGTAACAGTTACGACACTACGGTAGGGCCTACTCAGCATTATTATTATTATTATTATTATTATTGTTGTTGTTGTTGTTAGCAGTAGTAGCAGTAGAAATAGTAGTGGCAGTGTTCAGACATGAAGCATTGGAAGGCTGAAGTCTTCCAGTTTATGCCAGGTTCAGAGGTAAGTAATTTAGCAATCAAATGATTTACAAACAGCAGGCGTAAGTATATATATAGGCGTTTTAACTTGGCTGATTTTAAATGGAGGTGCAGGATGTGCGTAAAGAAAATGTCGCTGGGGAGAGGACTGGTGCACAGGAAGCAAGTGTCAGTCCTCAGTGTGGGTAGTTAGTTTTCTTTCCTGAGAAGGAGATGGAGGTAGCATTAACGATTCACTGATGACTGCTTCATCACTCTCTAAAAAAGTGTGTCATGGATACTCACTACCAATTGTCCCACTCACTCATTAGTTCGTGGTTTAATGAAACACAGACAATAACGAAGTCATTTATCTTCCGTCATTTTGAAAACGAAAGTATTCAAAGAAAATTATTTTTCATTCTATAGTTTAGTTAAGCGCTAATTTTAATAATGGTGGGGGGGGGGGGGGGGAGGAGGTACTAACTAATATCTGACTGCGCTCAGGGGCGATGTTGCAGAAAGGTTGGGAACCGCTGTCTTAAGAGTTAACATGTTGTGACGTGATGCAATTCCCAACACTGCAGGGGTCTCTGCAGCTGTCCACGCAGTCGCTCAGCGTGTCTGAGACGAGGCGTCTGACGAGCAACATGAATGTATCCATCCCCAGTTAGCTAAATTTTAAGAAAACCGTGAAATGCAGTGCGAATGCAGGGATGTAGGGGTGTGTTCCATACGAGTCGTCCCTCAACAAACGCCGTAAACAATATGGTGACTATAACGTGATGTTATTGGCGATTTTTTTAAACGGAACAAGTTACAGATCAGTCTGCCACCACAACCACATTTATTTCATTCCACACCCGATCGCTTCGCTAACTGACAACAAAACTGTCACCTCTCCACCTAACCTGTACCTCGGATTAAACTACAGATCAATCTGTCCCACAATTAATTTTTTGCTTTCAAACCCGTTACCTTCGTCAACTAACAACAAAACTGCGAATATATGCACCAACAGGTTGCGTGACGGCAGCCATTAACATTTCGTCACTGAGCAACGCCAGCGACTAGTGTCCACCAGTCCTCTTGACCGAGAACACAGAGCAACATTAGCACTCAGAAGGTAAGTCATCTGAAATCAGCCAAATACGTGGCACCAAAAACACAAGCGTCAAATTGCTTGCACCTTTCTGCAGAGGTATAACACAAATTCTCGCAGATATATATATGTATTGTACATGGAGATTCTCAGCACTACAGTTACACTGATGAGGCAAAACATTATGACGACTGTCCACCGCGACGTTGGATGCCGCTTGGCGGCATTGCGGGCAAGTGACACGGTAACAAAAGTGTGTAAGCGGAGTAGACACGGAGGGGGTCACCTTAGCGAAGATATGGGCTGCAAATGGGAAAATCCATTGAGATAAGTGACTTTCACAAAGGACAGACTATTACTATGCAGAGCCTGTGAACGCATATCTCGAAAACGGCGAAGCTGGTCGAATATCCACGTGCTTCTGCATAAGCATGTACAGAAAGAGGTAGGAGGACAGTGAAACTACCACTAGGCACTAAATGGCTGCACGTCAACAACTCTCCACAGAACATGGGATACGGAGGCTTGTCTGCTTGTAAAGTGAGATAGGTGGTGCTCTGTGGCGTCATTGCCGAAAGAGCACAATGCTGGTGCACGCACAAGTGTTCTGGAGCACTGAGTTCATCGTACATACACTCCTGGAAATGGAAAAAAGAACACATTGACACCGGTGTGTCAGACCCACCATACTTGCTCCGGACACTGCGAGAGGGCTGTACAAGCAATGATCACACACACGGCACAGCGGACACACCAGGAACCGCGGTGTTGGCCGTCGAATGGCGCTAGCTGCGCAGCATTTGTGCACCGCCGCCGTCAGTGTCAGCCAGTTTGCCGTGGCATACGGAGCTCCATCGCAGTTTTAACACTGGTAGCATGCCGCGACAGCGTGGACGTGAACCGTATGTGCAGTTGACGGACTTTGAGCGAGGGCGTATAGTGGGCATGCGGGAGGCCGGGTGGACGTACCGCCGAATTGCTCAACACGTGGGGCGTGAGGTCTCCACAGTACATCTATGATGTCGCCAGTGGTCGGCGGAAGGTGCACGTGCCCGTCGTCCTGGGACCGGACCGCAGCGACGCACGGATGCACGCCAAGACCGTAGGATCCTACGCAGTGCCGTAGGGGACCGCACCGCCACTTCCCAGCAAATTAGGGACACTGTTGCTCCTGGGGTATCGGCGAGGACCATTCGCAACCGTCTCCATGAAGCTGGGCTACGGTCCCGCACACCGTTAGGCCGTCTTCCGCTCACGCCCCAACATCGTGCAGCCCGCCTCCAGTGGTGTCGCGACAGGCGTGAATGGAGGGACGAATGGAGACGTGTCGTCTTCAGCGATGAGAGTCGCTTCTGCCTTGGTGCCAATGATGGTCGTATGCGTGTTTGGCGCCGTGCAGGTGAGCGCCACAATCAGGACTGCATACGACCGAGGCACACAGGGCCAACACCCGGCATCATGGTGTGGGGAGCGATCTCCTACACTGGCCGTACACCACTGGTGATCGTCGAGGGGACACTGAATAGTGCACGGTATATCCAAACCGTCATCGAACCCATCGTTCTACCATTCCTAGACCGGCAAGGGAACTTGCTGTTCCAACAGGACAATGCACGTCCGCATGTATCCCGTGCCACCCAACGTGCTCTAGAAGGTGTAAGTCAACTACCCTGGCCAGCAAGATCTCCGGATCTGTCCCCCATTGAGCATGTTTGGGACTGGATGAAGCGTCGTCTCACGCGGTCTGCACGTCCAGCACGAACGCTGGCCCAACTGAGGCGCCAGGTGGAAATGGCATGGCAAGCTGTTCCACAGGACTACATCCAGCATCTCTACGATCGTCTCCATGGGAGAATAGCAGCCTGCATTGCTGCGAAAGGTGGATATACACTGTACTAGTGCCGACATTGTGCATGCTCTGTTGCCTGTGTCTATGTGCCTGTGGTTCTGTCAGTGTGATCATGTGATGTATCTGACCCCAGGAATGTGTCAATAAAGTTTCCCCTTCCTGGGACAATGAATTCACGGTGTTCTTATTTCAATTTCCAGGAGTGTAGTTGAACATGGAGTTCCGCAGAAAACCACCCCTAGGTGTTCACAAGTTGACCCAATGACAACGTCAATTACGATTGCCGCGGGCAAGGAACCATCGGAATTCAATCGTCGATCAATGGAAACATATCGCCTCTTCATGTGAATTACATTTTTGCTACACTACTTTGATGGTCGTCTCCACAAATACCATAGTCGAGGTGAACGGCGGCTCGAAACATGCAACGCGCCACGGATGCAGGCTGGTGGGAGCAGTATTGTGCAATGGGAGAGTGTCTCCTGCGCTTCCATAGAACCTGCGGAAGTAATCGAAGACACGCTGACAGTTGCGAACCAACTTTATACCTTCATGCTTGATAGCTTCCCCTACGGCGATGACATCTTTCAGTAGTATAAGTGCCCGCGTCCCGGAACCAGAACCGTGCGGCAGTCGTTTGAGGAGCATTACAGTGAACTCACGCCGATGTCTCGGCGACCAAATTCGCCAGATGTAAATCCTATGGAACCCATCTGGATCGCTATTGGACGCCGTAATTTTACGCGAATTCCGTAGACATCTAGCGCCACAAACCTGTCAACAAACTGTCGGATCCCTGATACGCAAAATCAGTGATGTATTTCGTTCCAAAACCGGAAAACAAGCTATTAAGCAGGTGGTCATTATATTTTCGTTCATCAGTGTACATTCAACGTATTTTGATTTTAGGAACGAGTCATCCAGTCTGTTTATCAATGATTTTCTGAGACAGTCTGTGTTGGAAAAATATCTACTTTATGAATTTTGCAATTACACAAAAATCGGATACTTCGAACTCTACATTCTCCTACAATACTGAAAATTCTACTTTCTCCTACGAAGTTTCCGTTCCAAGTGATCTCTGTATTCACTCGTACAGACACTGCTCGACTAGTCAAGTGACACACCGCGATGTCTTGGGACCCGTTCATCATTCACGTACCTTAGCAATAATATTTTTGTAAGAATTTCTAACGATTAATTTCAAACATTAAGGTGTGTTTTTGGTCAGAAGAATATAATTTATATTTTAAATCAGAGATTTGTTACAAACGGAATGAGATGTGATTTGAAACTACTGTTTCTGCTAATATCTAATTCAATGAGTCAGTTTTCATCATTGTGCCAGAGCAATTTCTATCTTCAGTCCCACTGCAGAGCAGCCATGGTTTCTTGTATTCTCTTCTCAGTAGAACTGAATCGGTAGAAGTCGCAGGAATTCGAGCTGCTAATACGAGGGTTGGAACTTTAGTAGTGGCAACTATTTATTTACAGCTCGTACAAAAGACGCTACTGGCCATTAAAATTGCTACACCAAGAAGAAATACAGATGGTAAACGGGTATTCATTGGACAAATATATTATACTAGAACTGACATGTGACTACATCTTCACGCAATTTGGGTGCATAAATCCTGAGAAATCAGTACCCAGAACAACCACCTCTGGCCGTAATGACGGCCTTGATACGCCTGGGCATTGAGTCAAACAGAGCTTGGACCACAGTTAATCAAGAGTAGTGACTGGCGTATTGTGACGAGCCAGTTGCTCGGCCACCATTGACCAGACGTTTTCAATTGGTGAGAGATCTGGAGAATGTGCTGGCCAGGGTAGCAGTCGAACATTTTCTGTATCCAGAAAGGCCCGTACAGGACCTGCAACATGCGGTCGTGCATTATCCTGCTGAAATGTAGGGTTTCGCAGGGATCGAATGAAGGGTACAGCCACGGGTCGTAACACATCTGAAATGTAACGTCCACTGTTCAAAGTGCCGTCAGTGCGAACAAGAGGTGACCGAGACGTGTAACCAATGGCACCCCATACCATCACGCCGGGTGATACGCCAGTATGGCGATGACGAATACACGCTTCCAATGGGCGTTCACCGCGATGTCGCCAAACACGGATGCGACCATCATGATGCTGTAAACAGAACCTGGATTCATCCGGAAAAATGACGTTTGGCATTCGTGCTCCCAGGTTCGTCGTTGAGTACACCATCGACAGGCGCTCCTGTCTGTGAGGCAGCGTCAAGGGTAACCGCAGCCATGGTCTCCGAGCTGATAGTCCATGCTGCTGCAAACGTCATTGAACTGTTCGTGCAGATGGTTGTTGTCTTGCAAACGTCCCCATCTGTTGACTCAGGGATCGAGACGTGGCTGCACGATCCGTTACAGCCATGCGGATCGACTGCTAGTGATACGAGGCCGTTGGGATCCAGCACGGCGTTCCGTATTACCCTCCTGAACCCACTGTATTCTGCTAACAGTCGTTGGATCTCGAACAACGCGAGCTGCAATGTCGCGATACGATAAACAGCAATCGCGATAGGCTACAATCCGACCTTTATCAAAGTCGGAAACGTGATGGTACGCATTTCTCCTCCTTACACGAGTCATCACAACAACGTTTCACCAGGCAACGCCGGTCAACTGCTGTTTGTGTATGAGAAATCGGTTGGAAACTTTCCTCATGTCAGCACGTTGTAGGTGTCGCCACCGGCGCCAACCTTGTGTGAATGCTCTGAAAAGTTATTCATTTGCATATCACAGCATCTTCTTCCTGTCGGTTAAATTTAGCGTCTGTAGCACGTCAACTTCGTGGTGTACCAATTTTAATGGCCAGTAGTGTAGACGCGTGTTTCAAAGTTTTACTGACCTTCAAAATAGTCACCAGTCTCTAAGCAGGTCGTAAGTTGTGTTCCAAAAATTGAACAGCTTAGAGACCGAAGTGATAACACTTTCTGCAGGACCAGACCATCATTTTGCAGGACAATGCCAAGCACATACAGTGCAAGCCGTTACTGATTTGTTCGATTGATGAGGCTCGGAAGTGCTATACCACCTACTGCACTTCCCTGACTTAAGCCCTCGTGAGTTCAACTCGATTTCTAAACTGAAGGAAACACTTCACGGCATTCGCTTCAGAACTGCTACAAATTCGTCGGGCAACAGACCGCACCGCTCGAACTGTCAACACAACTGGCACTGCGAAGAGTATCCTACGACTTCCACATTGCTGGCAACGGGTTATACACAATGCTGGTGACTACTCTGAAGGCCAGTAAAACTTTGTAACACGTATCTATTTTTTCGAGCTGTAAATAAATAGTTGCCACTATTAAAGTTCCAACCCTTGTATGTTGATGCTTCTCGCTGCCATCTTTAGCGATCAAATAATACTGTGTGCTGTAGGTCTGACACTACATTCGTTACTGTTTAATTCTCTGTTTAATATCGTTGATAAATAATTTGGAGTATTGAGTATCATTTGTACATAATCTTTCACCCCATTGTGTACCCCATACGTGACACAATACGTGTTAACCGTTCGCTCTGAGAAGACTCTCACAGCAGCGGCAGACGGGAACAGCTGTTTTGGTAGAAGTCGAAAGGCTGTGTAATGACTTCGGAGAGATATTCATTCGTTTTCGGGTTCTACCAATCTTTGTTTTCAATATTGTGTGCAACGAGTTTCTTCGTTGGATGTATCAATAAATGTAAACAATTTCAAATTCATTTACATAAAACATTTCCGCGATCTTTAAATCCGCTTGTAACGTCTGCTTTCTTTTATGAGTACGTAGGTGCAGTGAACACAGCATCGTCTCCAAACTAAAGTTGACAAATGATTCGCATATCTTTACGTCAGAATTACGTCTTAAACCAACTTCGATAATTTTAACGTAGGGAAATGCTTCACTCGAATAATCGATTCGAGTGATTTTTCGTTTTAATTGCTCCTATTTTTTTTCGTTTCTTAGTTTAGCACTCCAATGACCCCTCATTCACGGGACCTGGGCAATGCTCCAGTTGTCCAGCCTAGTTACGCCCCTGTAACAGACAATGTGTACCATGGGGGCTCTCCCGTCACCGACTGTTATGCTGTGCACATATCTATCCAGTAGTTGGTCAAATATTGTTCTAAACTCGAGCCATAGTTCCTCTACAATCTACTGTCTATGTTTCAATTTCCTCCCTCAGACATGATACTCACTAACGCCTCTTTATCTAGTTTAGTGAACATATTATCTTCGTGTTTTTTTAAGTTCTCTTTTCATTTTAAGTAACACAGTGCGACGGTAATCAATATCGTGATAACTTTAAATTAATACAAGGAATAAACGTTACCTTGTATCAGCTCTGTGGTACTGACGTTTATTGTGGTGCATACTGTTACTGAAGGCGGCTTGCATCTGCCGTACAGGTGTTGCCCAGGAATCGAGTTCACAGTGTGGAACAGATTCTGCGGTTTCTTTGACAATGTTAACTGCTTCTTCATCGCATCGCGGTGTAGAATAGGCAACGATACGCTATACATAACCAGGCACAGATCCAAGAGGATGCCGATCGGAGAGAGAGGCAGAGGCGTTGTCATGGAGTCATGACCTCTCCCCCCCCCCCCCCCAAAAAAATGAAATGCACTGTATTAAAATGATGTAAACAAATTATGATAATATTTAAAAATTTTATACATTTGTTGTTAATATTATTGAAATCCTAGCCACAAGTTGCACATTAAATGTACATGTGGTAGCAAATCACATTTAGGAAGGACAGTGAAAAATTGTGACCCCATTGCGAGAAACGAACCTTGGGCCTGTACATAGCAAGAAGTTCCTCGGGGCAGTAGCAAAACTTTAACTAAAGTATTCCTTATTCGATTTGCCAATTTAAAGATATGAAATTTCCTCTAAAGCTTCTGAGCTAACGTTTCGTGATACGGAAGCTCTTTGCCTGAGAGTAATCGTTGGATTTTTGAACACATAGCATTCTTCTCAAAGATGGTGCGGTTATCTTGTTCTTCGCACGTGCTAGTACAATTAGCGTCTTTATCAGACGTAGGCTTATTTACTTTCGATTATTTCTATGTACTAGTAAACTTCTCATCATTTCGAAACGTACACCACTGGATTTTAATTTGCTAATGTCAGACAAAGCAGATACAGTTAAGAAGTGATAAAAATTTTATGGCCATATTCATTCCTCAGTAACGGTGTAGTTGCTGTAGAACTCATCAGAAGAGTCCACTTTTTGTATGAGTGGAAAATGTGATAGCTTCTGATTTCTTCTGGGAGTCTGCATTGGGCAGTCAAGTTAATGTTGATTAGACAAGTCCAACAAATCGTAATTTGCCAAGAAAATACAATAACATTGTTGATATCTTTTGTAAAACCGAACAGACATGAAGTTGTATCTCTTTCGCGATTTACGGTTCATAGATCTGCTCCATGAAATATTATTAAATTTTAAATACATATTCCACAATTCGAATCAAGAACAGCTGCCAACATGATTAACTTAGAAGTAGATATCCTCGAAATTATGAAGCAATCTAAATCACTCAATAAATCCACGTCTTCTGGTACAGACTGTATACCAATTACGTTCCTTTCAGAGTATGCTGATGCATTAGCTCCATACTTAACAATAATATACAACCGCTCGCACGACGAAAGATCGGTATCCAAAGACTACAAAGCTGCACAGGTCACACCAATATTCAAGAAAGGTAGTAGAAGTAATCCACTAAATTATAGGCCCATATCATTAACGTCGATATGCAGCAGGATTTTGGAACACGTATTGTGTTCGAATATTATGAATTACCTCGAAGAGAACGATCTGCTCACACACACTCGGCATGAATTTAGAAAACATCATTCCTGTTAAACACAACTAGCTCTTTACTTACAGACTGTTGAGTGTTATCGATAAGAGATTTCAAATTAATTCCGTATTTATAGATTTCCGTCTGACACAGTTCCTCACAACTGGTTTGTAATGAAATTGCGTGCTTATGGAATATTGTCTCAGTTACGCGAGTAGATTCGCAATTTCCTGTCAGAGAGGTCACAGTTCGTAGTAACTGAGGAAAAGTCATCGAGCAAAACAGAAGTGATTTCTGGCGTTCCCCCTATGTAGTGTTATAGGCCCTCTGCTGTTCCTTTACCAACGATTTAGGAGAGAATCTGAGCAGCCGCCTTAAGTTGTTTGCAAATGATGCTGTCGTTTACCGTCTAGTAAAGTCAGCAGAAGGTCAAAACAAATTGCAAACCGATTTGCCAGCCGGGGTGGCAGAGCGGTTCTAGGCGCTACAGTCTGGAACCGCGCGACCGCTACGGTCGCAGGTTCGAATCTTGCCTCGGGCATGGATGTGTGTGATGTCCTTAGGTTAGTTAGGTTTAATTCTAAGTTCTAGGGGACTGATGACCTCGGAAGTTGAGTCCCATAGTGCTCAGAGCCATTTGAACCATTTTTTTGTTAACCGATTTAGAAAAGGTATCTGTATAATGCTAAAACTGGCAATTGAACAAAATAATGAAAAGCGTGAGGTCATCCACATCATGCTACAGGGAATCCGTTAACTTCGGTTACACGATGTTGTTGTTGTTGTTGCTGTTGCGGTCTTCAGTCCGAAGACTGGTTTGATGCAGCTTTCCATGCTACTCTATCCTGTGCAAGCCTCTGTATCTCCGAATAACTACTGCAACCAACGTCCTCCTGAATCTACTTACTGTATTCATCTCTTGGTTCCCCTCTACGAGTTTTACCTCCCACACTTCCCTCCAGTATTAAATTGGTGATCCCTCGATGTCTCAGAACGGGTCCTACCAACCAATCCTTTCTTCTAGTGAGGTTGTGCCACAAATTTCTTCTCTCTCCAATTCTGTTCAGTACCTCCGTTTAGTTACGTGATTTACCATCTAATCTTCAGCATTCTTCCGTAGCACCACATTTCGAAAGCTTGTATTCTACCTGTCTAAACTGTTTATCGTCCATGTTGCACTTCCATTCATGGCTACACTCCACACAAATACGTTCGGAAAAGTCTCCCTGAAACTTATATCTACACTCCATGTTAACAAATGTCTCTTTTTCAGAAACGCTTTTCTTGCTATTGCCAGTCTACATTTTATATCCTCTCTACTTCCGACCAATATCAGTTATTTTGCTGGCCAAATGCCAACCTCATCTACAACTTTGTCTCGTTTCCTAAACCAATTCCCTCAGCGTCACCTGATTTAATTCGACTATATTTCATTATCCTCGCTTTGATTTTGATGATGTTCATCTTATATCCTCCTTTAAAGACCCTGTCCATTCCGTTCAACTGCTCCTCCAAGTCCTTTGATGTCTCCGACAGAATTACAATGTCATCGGCGCACCTCAAAGCTTTTATTTCTTCTCCCTGGACTTTAACTCCTACTCCAAATTTTTCGTTTGTTTCCTTCACTGCTTGCTCAATATACAGATTGAATAATATCTGGGATAGGCTACAACACTGTCTCACTCCCTTTTCAACCAATGCTTCCCTTTCATGCACCTCGACTCTTATAACTGCCATCTGGTTTCTGAACAAATTGTAAATAGCCTTTCGCTCCCTGCATTTTACCGCTGTAATTTTTAGAATTTGAAAGAGAGTATTCCAATCAACACTGTCAAAAGCATTCTCCAAGTCTACAAATGCTATAGACGTACGTTTACCTTTCCTTAACCTGCCTTGTGTGAGAAGTCGCAGGGTCAATATTGCCTAGCGTTTTTCCGGAATCCAAATTGATCTTCCCCGAGATCGTCTTCTACCAGTTTTTCCACTCTTCTGTAAAGAATTCGTGTTAGTATTTTGCATCCACTACTTATTAAACGGATAGTTCGGTAAGTTTAACACCTGCCAGCACCTGCTTTCTTGGGAATTAGAATTATTATATTCTTCTTGAAGTCTGAGGGTATTTCGCCTGGGTCATACAGCTTGCTCACGAAATAGATGAGTTTTATTATGGCTGGTTTTCCCAAGGCTATCAGTAGTTCTAATGGAATGTTGTCTGCACCCGGGACCTTGTTTTCACTTAGCTCTTTCAGTGTTCTGTCAAATTCTTCACGCAGTATTATATCTCCCTCCTCATCCTCATCTACGTTCTCTTCCATTTCCATAATTTTGCCCTCAGATACATCTCCCCTGTACCGACCCTCTATATACTCCTTCCACCTTTCTGCTTTCCCTTCTTTGCTTAGGGCTGGTTTTTCATTTGTGCTGTTGATATTCACACAGGTGGTTCTCTTTCCTCCAAACGTCTCTTTAACTTTCCTGTAGGCGCCATCTATCTTTCCCCTTGTGGTATATGCTTCTGAATCCCTACATTTGTCCTCTAGCCATTACTGTTTAGCCACTTCGCGCTTCCCGTCACCTAATTTTTTAGACGTTATTTAGCGTTTGGACACGATAAATCTATTAAATCTAAACGTCGTAAATTCAACTAAATACCTATGAATTACAATGACGAATAATCTAAATTCGAAGGAACATATAGAAAATGTTATGGGGAAGGCGAACCAAAGACTGCGTTTCATTGGCAGAATACTCAGAAAATGCAATAAATCCACTAAAGACGCTGCCTACACGGCGCTTGTCCGTCCTCTTTTGGAGTACCGCTGTTCGATGTGGGATCCTTGCAGATAGGATTAACGGAGTACATCGAGAAAGTCCGTACAAGAGCAGCAAGTTTTGTATTATCGAGAAATTGGGAAGAGAGTGTCACGGACATGATACAAGATTTGGAGTGGACATTATTAAAATAAAGGCGTTTCTCGTCGCGACAGGATCTTCTCGCGAAATTTAAATCACCAACTTTCTCCTCCGAATGCAAAAATATTTTGTTGACCCCGAGCTACGTAGGGAGATGGCTGGCTCTGAGCACCATGGGACTTAACTTCTGAGGTCATCAGTCCCCTAGAACTTAGAATTAAACCTAACTAACCTAAGGACATCACACACATCAATGCCCGAGGCAGGATTCGAACCTGCGACAGTAGCGGTCGCGCGGTTCCAGACTGTAGCGCCTAGAACCGCTCGGCCACTTCGGCCGGCTACGTAGGGAGAAGCTATCATCATAATAAAATAGCGAAATCAGAGCTCGCACGTAAAGATATAGGCGCTCGTTCTTTCCGCGCGCTGTTCGAAACTGGAATAACAGATAATTATTGTGAAGTGGTTCGATCAACACTCTGTCAGGCACTTAAGAGCGGTTTGCAGAGCATCCATGCAGATGTAGATGTATATGGCCTATCTACACTGACGCAAATAAATCGCAACACTAAAAATGAATTAATGGAGAGTAATGAAATATCGCGAATATCTTTGTCCAGGTACTATATTTAACTGATTAGCATTGCAAGATGACTGGTTAATGCAAGCGCGTGATAAGCCATTGCAAATATGAAATGCTGGTACATTAATAAGGGCTGTAACCGCCAGAATGTTGAACGCAAGCGGCGAGCGTTGTCCTGAAACTTCTTCGCTTATTAAAACTGTGTGCGGGACCGATAATGGAACTCGGGATCTTGTTCGAGTTTTGGTCCGGGACACAGTTTCAATCTGCCAGTAAGTTACATAAGAGCACATACTCTACTGCAGAGTTAAAATTTCATTCTGAGCATTATCCTACTGGAAAACACTCCTTGGAATTCTGTTCATGAATGGCAGCACAACATGTCGAATCACCAGATTTACGCACAAATTTGCAGCCAGGATGTCTAGGATAACAACGAGAGCGCTCCTGCTGTCATACAAAATCGCACCCCAGGCCGAAACTCCAGGTGTGGGTTCAGTATGTCCAGCACATAGGCGGGTCTGTTGCAGGCCCTCAACTGGCCACCACCTACCGAACACTTGGCCATCACTGGCACCGAGACAGAACCAGCTTTCATCAGCAAATACAACAGACCTTCACCCTGCCATTCAATGATCTCTCACTTAACACCACTGAAGTCGCAAATGGCGGTGGTTTGGAGTCGGTGGAACGCATGCTATAGGGCGTCTGGCTCGGAGCTATCCTCGAAGTAACCGATTTGTAACAGTTCGTTGTGTCACTAGGGCCAACTACAGCTCAGGTTGTTGCTGCAGATGCGGTACGATGCGCCACAGCCATACGCCGATCGTACATTCTCGTGGCCACCGCTCCGAGCAATCACGTTTAGCGGCAACATTCCTGCCAAGTCTTTCTGCAGTAGCGCAGAAGGAACATCCAGCTTCTTGTAGCCCCATTACATGATCTCGTTCACACTCAATGAGATGTTGATAGTGGCGTCTTTGTCGCCTTACTGGCATTCTTGACTAACATCAACGCACCACGTTCAATCTCAAAGATAACACGACTGTTACACTACATATTTAAAGCAAAACATATTTTTATTCTCGCTACTAGCGCCACTCTTATGCTACTGATGCGAAATTTGAATAGACATCATCTTTTGGTTGTAGAAACACGCCTACCAACTTTCGTTTATGTCGTACAACTCCTTGATGTTGCAATTTTTTCCCTCAGTGTACTTCTGAAGAATCTTTAAAAATTATTAATAATGATACATACATCAAAAAAAGTTTTGGATCACCCCAGTTCGCAGAACTCCTGAAGATAGACGTTGACTGTGGATACTGTATCACACACACAGTCCCTTTGACTGTTCAGAGATGTTACTAAACCCGCCCAAAGATGTAAACAACCATCCATTAGCACCGCCTATTAGACGGAGGGGGTCCGACAGCTGATCAGTTCCAGTCATTCCACCGGGAAGGAGGTACACGGCTAGTGTTGTCTCTCGTTCAACCAAGCCTAGACGGTCAATACCGCGGTTCGATCCCGTCCGCATTGTTACTTTGTGCCAAGAGGAACTCTCAACAAGAGAATTGTCCAGGCGTCTCGGAGTGAGCCAAAGCGATGTTGTTCGGACATGGGAGGATATACAGAGAGACAGGAACTGTCGATGACATGCTTCGCTCAGGCCTCCCTAGGGCTACTACTGCAGTGGATGACCGCTACCTATGGATTACGGCTCGGAGGAACCCTGACAGCAACGCCACCATGTTGAATAATGCTTTTCGTGCAACCACAGGACGTCATGTTACGACTCAAACTGTGCGCAATAGGCTGCAAGAAGCGCAACTTCACTCCCGACGTCCATGGAGAGGTCCATCTTTGCAACCATGACACCATGCAGTGCGTTACAGATCGGCCCAACAACATGCAGGATGGACCGCTCAGGATTGTCATCCCGTTCTCTTCACCGATGAGTATCGCATATGTGTTCAACCAGACAATCGTCGGAGACGTGTTTGGAGGCAACCTGGTCAGGCTGAACACCGTAGACACATTGTCCAGCGAGTGCAGCAAGGTGGAGATTCCCTACTGTTTTAGGGTAGCATTATGCTGGGCCGACGTACGCCGCTGGTGGTTCTGGAAGGCGTCGTACGGCTGCACGATACGTGAATGTCATCCTCCGACCGATAGTGGAACCATATCAGCAGCATATTGGCGAGACATTCGTCTTCATGGACTATAATTCGCGCCCCCATCGTGCACCTCTTGTGAATGACTTCCTTCAGGATAACGACATCTCTCGACTAGAGTGGCCAGTACGTTCTCCAGACGTGAACCCTATCGCACATTACTGGGATAGATTGAAAAGAGCTGTTTATGGACGACGTGACCCACCAACCACTCTGAGGGATCTACGCCGAATAGCCGTTGAGGAGTTGGACAATGACCAACAGTGGCTTCATGAACTTGTGGATAGTATGCCACGACGAATACAGGCATGCATGAATGCGAGAGGGCGTGCTACTGGTCTCACTGTATGGTGTTACACCATGCAATGTGTGGTTTCATGAGCAATAAAAAGGGCGGAAATGATGTTTATGTTGATCTCTAGTCCAATTTTCTGTACAGCTTCCGGAACTCTCGGAACCGAGATGATGCAAAATTTTTTTTGGTATGTGTATATAGCCTGTTCGTGGCATTCTAGATCTATTTTAAGGTTATGTAAAACTGAGACTTGTACGCACATTTCATTATTTATAAAGTCACATCTGTTTGGTAGGTAAGCGAGCGTACATTTCGAAATAGAATAATATTAGATTACATAAGAAATTTGCCGTGCGACTTCCTACGAAAAAAAGAAAAGAAATGGGACGGAATCTTTGCTGATTTAGAAGATCATAGTGCTGGCTGTAAGGCACTCTGGTCAAAAGTCACACTGGAAGTTCCCAGAACAGCTATCATAAATAATAGTGGCTATTTGGTTTTCCCGCTTTCTTCTCCTACTTACTTTGTTCGTCCTTGGTTATATTGCTACTTCCAGCTACAGCAACTGTTTAGCCCGCATTATGTGAACACATCACAAGTAGAAATAGACTGGCATCACTCCGAAGCAGTCCTGACAGAATTTACTCACTGTGAACATTTTTGATATTTCCTAAAACAAATGAAATTGTTTGAAACTTCCTGTATATTTAATAAACGTACACTAAGAGACTTGGCTGGAGAAAACAATCATACTGTGGAATTAACTATCGAGCTGATATAGATGAAACACTTCGCTATTTCTGACACACATACATCATACTTCACAAGGAAGAGAGCACATGTAACGCAGGCTCAAAATAAGCGCTAAGAAACGAAGGAAGAAAATAATGATGCCAACATTTTTTTAAAATCATCACATAATGTTAACCTTGAACAAATGGAAAAGACAGCTTCCTCCGCTAATTGTTTTGTCAAACATAAGCAAGAAAGAATGATGGTCGAGCCATTTGTTCCGACGCCGATAGTTTATGGTCCACAACCAGCATATACGAGGTCCGATCGGTCGAGAAATTAAAACCACCGCGAGAATCCGATGAATCCTGGCGCAAATGTGTTGCGCTGCGTCTCTAGTATACCCGTCGATCGCGCCACCTTTCCGTCCTGAGTGCACAGTCAGCATGTAAAGATGGCTAGAACAATAAACACTCCCGCCGAGCGCGAAGCGCGTGCTGTCGTTCGATTTCTTCGTGCTGAGTGGTTCCGCCTGATTTCATGCAGTCCGTACAACGTAGTTGTCATGCGTGACAGCTAGGTGCAAGAATGATGCAGGAACTTTAAAGCAGCACACACAGACGTTCATGATGCAGGCAGTCTGGGCAGGAAGCGAGTGCCAACTGATGTTCTCGTTCAGCGAGTAGATCAGGCGATTCGCGAAAATCGGCTAGGAAGTGCAATTCAGAACAAGGTTAAGACGAATATTGTCAGCATGCAGCTGCAACAAAGACGTTCCTGGAGCGTTTTCCTTCTGACTTTTATCTCTTTGGTCATATTAAACGCTGGCTATGAGAACAGCATTTTGGTACAGACAACGAGATGCAGGCCAGCGTAGAGAATTGACGGAAAGCACCGGCAGCTGCCGTCTATGACGAGGGTATTTGAAAATTGGTACAACGCTACAATAAATCTCTGAATCGGAGAGGCGACTATGTCGAGAAGTAGCTGGAAGATGTAGTTAAATGTTGCAAATAAAGCAGTTTTTAATTGCACTGTGGTGTCCACTTCCCGACCGATCGGACCCAGAAAAAAAATAGCCCCAAAATATCGCCTTTGAAACTAGTACATTAGCTAGAAAGACAGTCTACCACAGAAAATCAGTGATACTTCTACCCTTACCTTATCATTTAGTTTATTCTCTGATGTAAATATTTTATGGTGACGAATAACTAATGTCAGTGGAATGAAATACGAAATTTGTTTCCTTTTTACCGTCAAACACAGAATTTTTCTGCCAGGAAGAGATGGAAGAATCCATTAACCCGGACAAAAATCTTAAAAAACAATGGAAAATAAAGCATCGTCTGTAATGAAGCTCAGCTCAGTAACAGCAACGCCATTTCATCGCAAGAGTAATAGCGGGGCGGCTTCCACTCTGGATTCTCCAAGAAAACTGATGCATGTCGCAGATTTCTAACGGCTCCAGACGTTTTTAGCATTCACTGTGAATCCACATCAGGCTTTCTGGGTGTTATTATGGTAGCGTTATCGATGTTCATATACAGCAGCCCCCCTGATAGTCAGTACGTAAATATTTACATCCTTATCCGGTTCGCTGAAGTAATTTTAATCTTCGATTTCTTTGCGGGGCCACTTGTCGACCTCTAAACGAGAAAAAAGACGCAACGCTTATTCACACCAGTGTAAGCGATCAATAACCGACGAAACAAAGTATTTCTGGCTGTGTATCGTACACTTAGCTTTTTACAAATGACTTTCTTCCGACTAGCGAGGTGCTTTACGAAAGGCCAGTCCATGTATTATAACAGAAAAGAAATCTTACATCCATTACACAACTCTAAGTGTTCAATATTCGTCTTCACACACTGTACCAATTTCCTGCGTTCACAACAAAATTAAAAAACAGGCATAAGAACATTTTGTAAGGTGTTCCCTTCTAAATGGACTGCAGTACCTCTTCGCACTGAGTGTGAACAGCAGGTGAAGAAGTTTTGTTCCAGGTAAGGGCGGAATAATAGGGGTTAGGGGCGATCGTCGCCTCCCTCCCCTCCCACGAGAGGCGAAACTAAATTAAAACCAGTTCTTTTTCTTTTTTGTGCCACAGTAATGCATAAAAATTTAGAGTCCTATTCAGTAAATTTAGTCATTCACTTCCGTATTCCCCACCACACCTTACTTTGCGCGCGTGGGAAAATATATTGACGTACCACAGCAGTGCACGCTTCGCGTCGCACGTTCGACAATATCTGCTTTGCTCCCATTGTTGGCAATGCTGCTACTGTTTGTTACATTGCTCGCCCAGAATTCAATGCAATCGAGCCGTATGGTGCTCAGAAAGGGCAAATAGCGGAAAGATTTGTAGAAATTTGTTTGACAAGTTTTCTAGTTATTTTCGAGGGTGCCGAATCTGAATTTCCAAAATTCCACAAAAATTTCGGCCCAGAAATGGGTCAAAAATGGGAAAAACCGGGAAAATGGTACGTTTTTGGGTTTTTCGCTAACAACTCGGGAAAGACTCAATTATCGGCAAAGTTGACTATCTATAAGGTGGAGAGGATAAAATTTCCCACAAACTTGTTCTTAATGACTCGTTTTGTCAGACCAACCATATAGCGCGTATCGTATGTTGAAGTCAGCGCAGTTTCAAAGCTGAAGAAATGGGCAACTGAGGTCCTACCCCCCTTCCCCTCCCCCACCCCCTCCGCACCCGTACCAAACTTTATTTACACATCTATTGTCGATATCCATCCTCCAATAGTGTCGAGATGTTATTGGTGAGGTTGATAGTTGATACTTGAGGTGTTGATTGGATAAAATGTTTATCAGATGGCTCCTGCCCATCCTGACAGGGGGCGGTCTACTGCACCAGCGCCGGCCGCGGTGGTCTAGCGGTTCTAGGCGCGCAGTCCGGAACCGCGCGACTGCTACGGTCGCAGGTTCGAATCCTGCCTCGGGCATGGATGCGTGTGATGTCCTTAGGTTAGTTAGGTTTAAGTAGTTCTAAGTTCTAGGGGACTGATGACCACAGTAGTTAAGTCCCATAGTGCTCCGAGCCATTTGAACCATTTTTTTACTTCACCAGCAGTTGTTTACGAGTTCGCCCGCAGTTGATTACTTAGAACGTATTTCCAATCAGTTGATTCGGCTTAAATGTCTAAAATAGTCATATGTAATGAGTTCAGGTGAGCAGTGTGTTCCAAAATGATTCAAATGGCTCTGAGCACTATGGGACTTAACATCGAAGGTCATCAGTTCCATAGAACTTAGAACCATTTAAACCTAAGGACATCACACACACATCCATGCCCGAGGCAGGATTCGAACCTGCGACGTAGCGGTCGCGCGGTTCCAGACTGAAGCGCCTAGAATCGCTGGGACAACGGCCGGCCAGTGTGTTCCAAGTGACCGTGTGCTGAACGATGGAAGAAAAGTACCATCACTTAGACACGAAGTGGGGTTGAAGAATATACTTGAAACAAGTAAGAAGGATAAGGATGGTACAGCTGCCCTTTTGAAGGGCAAAATTGTGATTAAGATTCATGACCCATGTTGAAAATAGTACACTAACGAAAAACTAAGGACAACGAACGAGCGAGGTTCCGCAATCACAGCTCTGTAAAAAGAATCTTCAGCGGAACGATGGTAACAGGTGGGGCTCAGTTAAATTTCCTCTCTAATTCCAAGAACGAGGACTGCTTAATATCAGTGTTACTGGGCAAATTGGCCAAAGCAGGCATAGCCTCCAAGCAAACTATGGAACATGCTGATACCTTGATTATCGACACCGCACTGTCTTTGGTCCACACATAAACAACTGCCGTAGTTGTTGGGGAGCACTAGAGCTTTTTGGTCATTCTAACATGCCTCAGTCAACAAAGTAATGCGTTATTAATGAAACCAGGACGGGGAAAATTTCACTGCAGGTGCCACTTCCTCAGGGCAAAGTTAAATGCATCACAACACCGAGAGCTCTTTACAGACAAGACAATGTGAAATGTGTCAAAACACTGAAGAAAATCCTGAATATCATCAGAACAAACAAATATTTAAGATCCAAATGCGGACAAGGAGGTCGTAGTGGAATGTGGTAAGTGATATGGAAGTGGAAGAAGAAACCGAAAGGAGGTCTGCAACAGAAGAAGATATGCCACATTTCACATTACTGAATATCATCAGAACAAACAAATATTTAAGATCCAAAAGCGGACAAGGAGGTCGCAGTGGAATGTGGTAAGTGATATGGAAGTGGAGGAAGAAACGGAAAGGAGGTCTGCAACAGAAGAAGGTATGCCACATTTCACATTATTGTTATTTTAATTTACCATTGTGAAATCTCATGACCTCGTTACTGTCAAGTCGTATGCTGGTGAACCAAATCCGATACAGAAGCTATATCAAATCAGCATTCAGAACTGCCAATATCGCTTCTCTGCCACCAACTGAAGTGCTGCTTGCCAGCATATTCTCCGAGTGTCTGCGCAAAAATAAAAACCCAGAGAAATTGGGTTGTACTAGGTCCGAGGACCACACCTACATTTAATGCAGATGCAAAAGTGGGTGTTGTGGCTACTCTTATACCTGCGAAAACCAGGCCTCCACTGCTCGAAACTCTGCATCAACTGCGATACGTTTTGCGAGAATGTCAGCACCTGGATTCGTAAAGAAGTAGCCGTGTTGGAAGTAGAGGAAGAGACTGAAACGAGGACTCCTGCAGAAGAAGTTAAGCCATACTTCACAATGTTGTTATAATAATTTCCCGTTGTGAACACTCATACCTCATTATTGTAACAACACTGTACGTTGGATTCGACCATAATTTATTAAATTACAGCAGGTAAATAATAATTCAGCTATTATCTGGTATGAACTGAAATTAATCTTCTACCTTACTTAGCTTGAGAGGTGGCAGGAGACCCCTCTCATATTTCTATCTTTCTCTGAGTAATTCGATTTTCCTCTCTAATTGCATGCGGTGAAAAGTTGCTATTCCTTTGAAAGGTCCCTGTTGGATTCCTTTCATGTTTAATTTTGTTTAATCTGTTGTCATTTACGGCATAAATTCCTCTTCTAAATTTACTGTGGCGTTTCTGACTATCTGGGAGGAGACTGAGTAGTGGAACGTGTTACTTTTACACATAAACAAGAACGATCTGTCACACTACTACACTTTAAAACACAGTTTATATGTAATTCATGTCACACAGTCTCATACGGAACCTACATCCGCTTTCTTTTAGATACTGTATATGATAAGATACTGTCATCCCCCTTCCCTTCTGTGTGAGAGGATGAATGAGCAAATGTATTTCTAGTTGCATGCTTGAGGGTAGCAGACAAGCCTGTCTGCTAGAGAACAGTAGGACCAACGTCGGAACAGGTAGCTACGCTTTCTAAAAGCAAAGAGGTTTCTATCCTTAGTACGGTCCTGTCCGTCCGTTGTCATGTTGGTATAGGAAGCTGCCCCTCTGGCCACTTCTGTTTGTATTTGTGAGCCACCCCTCAGGAAGGGACCAGTCAGTCTGTCCGTGGCGAGCGTCTGAAGTGGTAAGATCTCCGGCTTAGCGCGTCTCTGCTAAGTCCGTAGGACAATGGATTTGTTAAGTTCAGCCTAACTGAAAATTTAATCACCTTTATTTCAGGTTTAGCTCTAAAATATCTAATGTTATCTTAAATTGCAGCGCAGTGTAATTCTCGTGTGAAATTCAGAATATATTCCGGTAGTTGCTTTGTCACTACTTTGTGAGTAAAGTGGAACCACGTGTTGATCAGTAACTCTAACTAAGTTCATCAATCTTAAATGCGAATGTGCGTGAGATTATAACGTCCCGTCTTGACAATAATTTTCAATATAGCAACTTTTCTTTATGTTCAACCCATGTGAGGTGTACTTTGTGAAACCAATACCACGTGCTTATACAATTGTTTGACCCATCAGGTTAATAGTAAGACGATAGTAACCAGTTCGAGGTTTTTCTTTTGTAAATTGCTTTTCGATCTAATTTATTTTAATTATCAAAATTATTGTGGAGTTACACTCTTTGTGTAAACCAAGTTGACCACGTGAAGCATGTGGTGTAATCATCAAAGTAGCCCTCAGCTATTCTTTTCGGGAAGATTTCACAAAGAGTTAATATGAATTTAGTATACCAGTATGTGGTAATTACATGACGGACAGGATTGTGCTACGAACGTAACTTCTTTGGGTGAAAATTGAATCGGTTGGTAGTGGTTAATTTTCTGTTGCATATGTTTCAACGTTCTTAGTGTGTTGTTTTATGAATGCAGTGTTGTATGCAGTCTCCCAATCTTGGCTCCATATTTGATGTGTTCCGTAAGATTACAATCTCACATTTTCACAATCCTAAATAAGGCACCAGCTTAGTTACGACTCAAGTTTAATATGCTGAAATTTCAATGATCAATGTTAAAATAAATTTCCAAATATAAACTGATTTATTTCTTTTTATTTAAATTCTCTTTTACATATATATATCACCGGTTGTCGTATGACTATTAAAAGATTATAATTAATGTTAGTCTGGTTGGGAATTTGGTAAGCTAGACTGGATACCTGGTGAAACAGTTGCGCAGTAATGCAAGGTTAACTTCCCCAGACAGCTCACAGCTTTTAACCTGCTTTTATTGTCTATCAGTTTCGCTTACACCGCAAATTAAAGCGACAACGTTACACCTTCACACGCGGACTTCCCACGCAGCGTCTCTCGTCACCCAGGTGGTCCGGTGACAGGTGAGTTCCGCTGAACTTGAAAGCGTTAAGCCGACGGGTGTGAGGGAGTCGAGTGGATGCTTTCCAGACGCCGACATTGTCATAAGAGCGGGAGCGACACGCCCAGAAGTGCCTGAAGGGGCAGCTGGGCTAGAGATTCCGTTACTTCGCAGAAACTTAGTGAAAACACTTTCTGGCGGGCTACCAGCGAGGCGTGGGAATGACTTGTGTTCCCAGGCAGTCTTGGCGGGCAAATTCCCGCGTTTTCTGCAAAATCGTAACTGTGATTGGCTTGCTCATGGCATAGCTCCGTGGCGTAGCAAAATCGGCGCAGAAATTGGCGCCAAGAATCTCCATTGGTGGCATGATAGTGCTTCGCCAATAGAGTGGAATTCTCCGCCGGTTTCCGAGTTGCTGATTGGAACGTTTAACCACGGCCACTTGTACGAGTGCTCTTGAGAGGGTCGGCTCTCGCCTTTCGGTGGGAGTAGGTTACAAGACTGAGCTCTCGCTGGTCTGGACAGCCTGCCTTCCGTTGGATGTCTAATACACTTTTATTTAATTGTAACTGTTTGACGAAGTTGCTGAAGTTTCGACTTCAACACAACTTTCCGAGTACAGTTGGCAATTGGGAATTCTGGGTACAAGCGGCCTATGTTGTCTGTCTTGAGCACTTTTGGCTAAAGTTGACTGTATCGGAGTTACTGTGTGACTTCACTTGTTAAAATCAATCACTGTACCGTCAGTGATTGTGTGGCGAGCCTTCTTCGTCTCTCTCAGAGGCGCATTTGTATTGTTAGGAAGTCTTTAGTCTGGAACAACCAGACCATGATAATTTGTTTCGGGCTATACTCGCGACATTATCATCACCACGACGCGACGTCGAAGCAACCAGCCATCGCCTCCGGTACGCCAGATCGTGTTCTTGCAGTTAAGAAAACAGCTTGGTAATGTATGTCCGCAGCACTGGAAGATTAGGGATTTTCCTAGGTGATAATCAGAGCTCAGCAGAGCGCGCCTGTTCGCCTTTTTCTAACTTTGTTCTGTCTTGGGTGTTCATTGTCTGAGTTCTCACTACTGTAACAGCAATTAATGTTGGGTTGGCTGTGTGTTTCTCTTAAGATTTGAGTTGCAAGGAATTGGCTCCACATACCACTTCGTCATAAATGTCAAAATCTAGTTTAGGGACAACTTCACCTTCACAGTATTTATTTGAGTATCCAATTTGAGCCAATTTGATGTATTGTAAATGTTTCATGTGTTTTGTTTATTATTTTGAGTTTAGTCATAATAAATCATATTGTTATTTTGGACAGAACTTTCATTCTGTTAATCGGTAGAGCAACCCTTTCATTTCTCACTATGTTAATGAAACTTTCCTTTATTTAACTTATTTATCAAATTAAATTATTGCAGGTGCCAAACTCTTTTCTACTCCACTTGCAGGGTCGATTACAGTCAGTTCGCGTTTCTTTTTAATCCATGTGCAACAGCAAAAGTCGGAGTTAGAATAGGGGGGGGGGGGGCTTAGAGCATCATTTACATACGAAGATTCTAGAAGAATTTAGTGTTAAATACACTGCTCGCCCCGGCACCTCTCAAGCTGTAACAAAATTTCTACTATACGTGTGTATGTCACTGAACTACTCCTAAACGGTTGGATCGATTTGAATGAATTTTTTTGTGTGCATTTGCGTGGCGCCCTGGATGGTTTAGATTCTCAAATTAGCCCGGCAGATGGCGATGCAGTTGGTATCTAGGTTATTTATCTATACTGCAACTAAACAGCTAGATCGATTTGAATTAATTTTTGTGTATGCATTCAAGTGGGGACCTGGAAAATTTACATTCTTAAATCAGCACGGTAGGTGGCGTTGCATTTTTGTGTGCAATATTGAGCTATAATACTCAGATATAAGTTATGTGCATAGGATTTCGTTCATTTTTCGACATTTTAATTTGAGTGTATTATATTAATGGTGTTTCGTTATTTTGCCATTTTAATTGTTTTGTACGGTGTCTTTTGATATTTCAGGTGTTGCATTCCAGTGAATATTAAGTGTATTATACTCACATATAAGTTACGTACATAAAGCAATGCCACGTCTTCGTGGACGAGGAGGAAATATTGGTCGGCGGACTCGAAATTCACAATTAGTCCAGAACCGTCGGTTAAATAGATCGGCAGAAGATCAATTGACGGACAATGAAAATTTAAGAAACAAGGCTGCAATCAGACGTGCTAATGATAGTCAAGAGCAACGCAACAAACCCCTTCGAGCTAATGCATTGAGACGAAGACTGGCCCTGCAACGAGTCACCAACACATTCAGAACATGTGAACAACAGCGTTTGCAAGTGTATCGCGCACTGACACGTGCATCACTTCTTCGCCTTGCGTTTGAATATGAGTCGGACATCGACTATTCGTCACATTCACAAATTGTAATCGGTGCTGTGAACAAACAATGCCAAAACTGTCATGCACTAAAATAAAAAGGTGAATCGGCCGGTTTCTGCTCCGCGTCTGGAAAAGTTGTATTGCCGTCATTGAATTCGCCGCCAGAACCATTGAAAACACTATTGGCTGGAGCTACATCTCAATCTAAATTGTTTTTGCGTAAAATCCGCAAATTCACTTCGTGCTTTCAAATGACATCATTTGGAGCAACAAAAATCGTTAGAATGAGGATGGTCGCAATTTTCAATCAACGTTTAAGATTCATGGCCAAGTGTATCATCAAATTGGTTCTTTAATGCCGATGCCTGATACCGATTCAAAATTTCTGCAAATCTACATCATGGATGATGAGTAGCAGCAAATAAACACACACACAGTGTCGATTTGTGGGTTGGATCTAGAAAATCCGGTCTTTCCACATGGCCAATTATATGTGGCGTGTTCTCGCGTTGGAAAACCGTCAAGTTTATTAATTTACACTCCTCAGGAATTGACTAAAAATATTGTTCATCAACTCGCATTCAGAAAAAATTAAACAAACATTATTGCTTATAACGAATTGTTTTTAGAATAAAATTGATGTTATTTCAAAATAAAGAATAATGAAATTATTATATTATTTGTCTTTCATTTCATACTTTGTTTAATATCCTAATCGCTTGTAATATCATGCAGGACAACGTCTGTCGGGTCTGCTAGTATGTGAATATATATATATATATATATATATATATATATATATATATATATATATATCCTGAGTCTTCAGATGAATCAAGTAAAGAGGAGGGCAGTGGTGCACGAAGCGCAAAGTGTAATATTGTCATTATTATTACTATCAAATGCCTAATAAAGCACCATTATTAAGTGATTATTATAGTTATTTGAACACCTTTTAATTGTGGGAGGGATAGAAGATATAATTTTGCCGCTTGAAAGAACATAATTGCGTATTTGGGGATTCAGGAGCTCGGTTTTGGTTATGGCGCCCGAAATTACGCTAAATTCAACAGGCACTACACGGCATACGGTTGGTCTGATGAAAAACATCACTTAGACATAATTTGTGGGAAGTTTTATCCTGTTTATTTTCATCAATAGACAGCTTTGTTGAAAACTGCGTCGTTTCCGAGTTATGAGTGAAAACCCTTAAAAAAATCAAATTTCCCTTTTCCATACTTCTACAAAACTTTCCATTAAAAATCACAACTTGATTGGACTAGTATCCTATATAAAAATTTCGTCTTACCAGTCAGATTTTTTTTAAGTTTCTTGCGTCATGAAAAGAGTTTAAAATATAAAATCTTTCTTCTCTAAAAACAGAAGACAATATGCAAGTTGCCCCTTACGGATTATGTGGACCTGTACTTTTTTTTCCTGGTTTACTTAATTTCGGAACTTAGGTTAGTAAAGTAACATTGTTTGAGACTGAGATCACATTATTTGAGGTTATTCACCAGTTCTCTTCCATGACGGACTGTTTTTAACACTGGAGCTGTACAGTTAAGAGTATTTCTGCATCAGTTGCTTTACTTCATAAGGACAAAGTATTTTGGTAGTCAGTCATTATCTTCGGGTGGTAAATCGATCAAACTAATTGATCGAACTAAATTGGTTTTCATTGGTTATGCAGCAAAATGCGGGCTTGTTAATGTAATGAGTCCTCTTGAGCCAATGACGTCATATCTTTCCTTGAATTTTTCCGATCATCTGTATGACCACGCATCGTTTAGTGTGATGTGTACGTGATTTTGTTTACGTAACCGCCATAAACACGGCTACACATACTTGTGTAAAACAGAGGTATCTTCCTAGAATGTTTGCCTTTCTCTGATAATTTATTTTTAAATGTGTGAAAATTATGTGGCACACCTGCGTCTGGCTACCCGTATTTACATGTTACATCTGAGAATGTTATGCTCATGCCACTGTACAACAGAGTAAGTCTCGTTTTACATCCACATTAGTACTCATATTTTACTTGTCAATCAGCAATTGTTGACAGAATCTAACTTGATTATATAAAACAGCTTCAATTGACTTTCATTATGAAACACTGCATCATTGTAGTCTCGGTAACTTGCGCACTATTTTAAGCCGAAATCAGAAGTTAGTTTTTCACGCATCTGAATGTCTAATATGTCATATCTCCTAAGATGTATGTCGTGCAATGATATAATTTTGCAGGCACATTCAGAAGTATACGTGGATACTGTCTGCAAACTGTGTCATGAACAGAGTCGGTAGTAAATAAATAATAAACTAAAACGTTTTTTCGAATGCTCAACTTTTACTGCATGAACTGTGAAAATGTGTGAAGCAACTATTTTTTTTTTTCCTTTCGTCGTTTTGTGGGGAATGCCAGCGATAAAAATTTGCTAGAGGCTTGAAATTATGTGTGATGTTTGTTATAAGTGGCTAAGTGCTCCCCTTCTCAAATACTGGCTTAATGAAATGGGAATTTTTGCGCCACCATCAGTTAAAGGCAACTTGCAGTTGGAATTGGGTTCCGGATTTCGTACAGTCATTTAGTAATATTGATCAGTTTGATTAATTCTGCTGTCGTTCCATTTTCTATACATAATTACCATTTTTGTAGTTGGCGCACGGTAAACGGATTAGCCACAATTTTAATTAAAATTCAAAATAAAATTACGTCCTGGAGCACTCTTTATCCTAAATAGGAAACGTTAAGTAATTAGTTATTTTTTTACAGAAAGCAATAATATTCTCAAAAGGCACAGGGTATAGAGTGCTGTTTTTTAACCTCTTCCGCAGGAAGAAATGCTGGCAGATTCTATGGTAACTTTCAATAACCTCTGGGCATAGGCCAGTAGCCCCCTAACACAGTGAGGGGCTACGCGTTCAGTTACGCCAACCAATAGCAGCTTGAGCGTCCTAACTGAGACGAACATGTATGCCTGTATGGCGAAAGGGTTAAACATATAAGGTTTATAATTTAGGTGCTACGTACGTTTTTCAGGTTCCAGACCAGATGAGCATCTTACGGATTCTGAGCCTCCAACGAGCAACACATCGCAGGTCCAAGGTGGTCTGATCAGCTGCTCTGCAGCTTCATTACCTACAGGTTACACTTCTCAGCTTCAGGTATTTATTACGAAGACGACATTTGTATACATATGGGGACCATCCTGTAGAGTACTTGCCGTCATACTTCAAAATCACTGCCAACCTCCGCCGAATACAAATTTCCACATTATAATCACAACAAGGGAGGAAATGTTAGTAGCGGTGTTTGTAAAAAGAGCAGTTGGATAAATATAAATCATGGTTAGCTTTGTCACCATCGAAACAAGGTCCACTTCGAAAAGTATGACCCTTTTTTGCGCCTGCGTTTAAGGGCGGTAATCATGCAGGAACTAAGCTAAACACACTAGTACTCGTACTCCTAACAAAAGTATCTGGTCACCAACAAGAAGGAAAAAAACGGTGGCTTGATCCCATAACAAAACGCTGCATCATCAGCAAGCTTTAGAACGTGCTAATGACTTTCTGGTTAGTTACAAATCCACGAGAAATCCATTCAAAATCAAGTGTACACATACAGAATCAAAAGACGAGAACGAAACAGAAAAAGTTGTCATTCACTTTGCAAAACGTTATATTTATTTCGAGGATGAACATACCTTTTAGGGAGCATCGTGATGATGGCTCTGTTTTCTCAAAACAGCCCAGACTATCAAATAAAGGTAACTAAACAATTGATGAAATTTCCTGTCGAAGAACGTGGAGATACTGAATTAGCGGCGCAGTATAGCTGTGATAGCAAACGTGGTACATTTCTTAGTAAAACTGTACGAAACGACTTGCATGAACGCTGTGAGGAAGAAATTTTTTTCGCAAATATTATACAGAGTCCAAGAAAACGGATTCTGCAGTAATGGGGTTTGATGAGACCACTGATATTCGTCACAAAACGCAAATGACAATTTTTCTGAGTTGTATTTACCAAGATATGATCGGATAAAATTTCATACGTTTTATCTAACTAGAGCCAGAAAAAAATCCATTAATGACCGTGCAGCTTCTCTAGACTAAATGTTAGTTAATTGAAACACTTAGCTGCCGACAGGTGTTGTTGACATACCTCAATGGGGACAGCTGAAAATGTGTGCCCCGACCGGGACTCGAACCTATGCAAATGGGCACAGGTTCGCCCGAACTCTTACGGGAATCGTTACCTTAGTGGGGGAGAGTAATGAGTGGATGGGCAAAGAATCTATTAGGAACATTACGTAGGCAGATTGTGGACAGTTGGGAATGTGGGTCTCACGGAAAGCGTCTAAGGTATAAATCCTTGCAGTCGCGCTAGACATCTGTGTCCTCGGTGGCTCAGATGGATAGAGCGTCTGCCATGTAAGCAGGAGATCCCGGGTTGGAGTCCCGGTCGGGGCACACATTTTAGGCTGTCCCCATTGAGGTATGTCAATAACACCTGTCGGCAGCTGAAGGTTTCAATTAATTATCATTCATCGAATGGAAATTTGTCAGGACCTGCTGGACCAACATGAAGCTGAAGATGACAATTTTCTGAATAGCATCGTCACCGGAGATGAGACGTGGTGTCACCACAACGAGCTGGAATCCGAAAGACAGGCCATGGAATTGTGACATGTGAATCCTCCGTCAAAGAAGAAATTCGAGACACGGGCGTGAATGCACAGTCTTCTGGGATAGCCAGAGTGTGGTTCTTTTGGATGCCCTGGAGCCTGGAGAAGCTGTGAATTCAGCACCCTACAAGACGGTAATGACTAAGGTGAAAGACCGAATTTCCAGGGTAAGGCCAAAGAAGAAGACCAGCTTTCACCTGAAACATGATAACGCCACGCTCCTCATCAGTTTTGCGACCACGCAGCTCACTGCAAAATTTGGCTGGACTGTCTTACCACATTCACGGTACAGACCAGATTTAGCGCTTTCGGTCTTTCATCTCTTTGTGGCCCTGAAAGATGGGCTACGTGGCGAACATTTTCAAGACTTGAATGTTTTTGTCAAAGCTGTAAGGAAGTGGTTAGTTGGTTCCGATTTTTACAAGCGCGTCTTGCAGGCTCTAGTTCATTGTTGGCAAAAGTGCATAACAAATGGTGATGACTAGGAAAAATGGCAGTGTGTAGCTGAAATTCTGCTCTGTTTGGCTGTGCTATTGTGATTTCTGTATCTCCTGTAGTTCCCATGAATAAAAATAGGAGGCATTACTTTCGGAACGACCCCTGGCAAAACTGTAACCGTCAACAAATTAAAAACTGCAGTTATAAAAGATTTTATTCTAATTTCAGTTTCAATTTGCTAAATAGCTCTGCGTTACAGGGGTATAGAGCTTGTGGTTGTATGTTTGCGATTATATCAATTAAATTACTTAGAAAGAAGTCATGAATGCTATACATTTCAAGAAATTTAAAACATTTTTGTCTGAAACAAAGAACATTTTCGTACTTCTTTGATATTTTTACGTATCAAAACAGGTTAATATAGTAGTTTTTGAAGGTTATTTTCCTGAATTTTCAAGGGGAGGCCCCTGAGTCTTCTTTCGCTTCCAGCCAGCCACTTCCACTCACAGTGGTTCCAGGATTGCAAAACCAAGTTCACACTGCAATTACGACAAAGCTATGAAAATAGTGCTTCTTGACTACGTAATAATATAAAGTTGTCAAGTGAAGACGTGCGGCCTACACTTGCAACGATCAGAGCGCATATATGTTTACACCGTGATAGCTTTCTGGGCCTGTTCATTTTACGAATTACTATGTACCGAAATATGTATGGTTGTGTACAGAAGATAATTTGATTTGTACATCAGTTTCCTAGTAGTTTACTATCCCGCTATTTCTTGCTATTTAAGTAGATCATATGATTATGACTTGTTAACAATTCGAAACCGATAATGATATCACTTGTAGAAATAATTCAAAAGCCAAGATCGCTTAAATACTGTTTACTGGATAACCGGTTTCAACACACTGAAGGTGCCAAAATCGGATCTGAATGTAGATTAACATAAATGTTAATCTACATCACATGATAAATGTTAATCAACATTCAGATCCGATGATGGCACCTTTAGTGTGTTGAAAACGGTTATCCAGTAAACAGTATTTAAGCGATCTTGGCTTTTGAATTATTTCTACAACAGAATGATCGCCCCACTACGAACTATGTGTTCACTGCAAGATATCACTCGTCTAACATCAGGCTTATATACAAAATATATATTTTTTAAAATTACAAGACAATCAACGCGTGTCGCTAAGACAATATGCCTACTTGAATTAAAAACAGTTTTGGTTGCAAATTATTATTTTATTGACAATGCTTTTCGCCTTTGTGGGGCTTTTTCAGATGATCTTCAAATTCTTTTTACAACATATTAAAAGCCACAAAACAACTCTGTGCTAGACTGAAGCATGCGTGAATTAGATGAACCCGCAGAGACCATAATAAAGTCGTACCAACAGGTCATGCCTAATCTGGGCAAACTACTGTACTGTCACATGTGTGACTGGTAATGGCCGGCCGTAGTGGCCGAGCGGTTCTAGGCGCTACAGTCTGGCGCCGCGCGACCGCTGCGATCGCAGGTTCGAATCCTGCCTCGGGCATGGATGTGTGTGATGTCCTTAGGTTTAAGTAGTTCTAAGTTCTAGGGGAGTGATGACTTCAGAAGTTAAGTCCCATAGTGCTCAGAGCCATTGTCTTGTGACAGCCAGAGCGACAGCACCAGCAGCAGCGAGTACTGTTTGTATAAAGCGTTTATTTTGCATTTTGTTTACGACCTTCCACTAAGGAAGGGATTCTATTTGTGTTTATCTGCTCTGCATAGTAACTAACAGTTCTTGATAAAACTTTACGTAGTTTTCGTGCTAGATTTCTTAGTGTTTTCTTGATCGTTTAGAACAGAAAGCGCCCTAAAACCGTCTTTTGTTTGTTTCGCGGCCGTTAGCCACTAGTCACTTGAATCAGCAGTTGTCTTGTGACAGCCAGAGCGACAGCACCAGCAGCAGCGAGTACTGTTTGTATAAAGCGTTTTTGTACTTATTTGCTGCGCTTAGCTTTTAAATAGTTTTTCTGGGAAAACCTAGCGTAGTTTTCGCGTCTCGTATTTCAGTGAGTGTTTCTTGATTATCAGAGTAGCTCATCAGTAGATTATCTTGGGAATTTGTCACCGTATAGAGTAGGGTAAACATAGTCATGTGTAGGGACTGTGGTTGTTGTGAGCGGACGCAAGGAGAATTGACCACTCTTCGGGGGCAGGTGGAGGCTTTGTCTGTTAGGCTCATCGAGCTCGAGGCGCAGGCGTCGGCTCGTAGTGGCGTTGGGGCAACTGTGGTGAGACCTATGCCTACTTCGGTGGCCTTGGAATCACATGGAACCCCTGATGTCGCTGCGTCTTCCGGCAGTGAGCATCTTACCGGTCAGCCATCACTCCAGGGTGAATGGCGGACAGTGGTGGGCTCGCGCGTGCCTGGCCGAAAGGCGAAGGTGGGATCTGGCCGCGTGGCAGCTGCCTTACCCCTTTCCAACAGGTACGGGGTGCTTCCTAGTGGTGATGACATCGTTTCCGAGCCACCACAGGGTGCCTCGCCTGTTGGGCCAGTGGCCGATTCTCCGGCAAGGTCCCGACAGTCACAGAGGGCGGGCCTATTAGTTATAGGGAGCTCCAACGTTAGGCGGGTTATGGAGCCCCTCAGGAAAATAGCGGGTAGGTCGGGGAAGAATGCCAGTGTGCACTCGGTGTGCTTGCCGGGGGGTCTCGTCCGTAATGTGGAGGAGGCCCTTCCGGCAGCTATTGAACGCACTGGGTGTGACCGGCTGCAGATAGTAGCACATGTCGGAACGAATGACGCCTGCCGCTTGGGTTCTGAGGCCATCCTTGGTTCCTTCCGGCGGCTGGCTGATTTGGTGAAGACAACCAGCATCGCACGCGGAGTGCAAGCTGAGCTTAATATCTGCAGCATAGTGCCCAGAGTCGATCGCGGTCCCCTGGTTTGGAGCCGTGTGGAGGGTCTAAACCAGAGGCTCAGACGACTCTGCGACTATAATGGTTGCAAATTCATCGACCTCCGTTATTGGGTGGAGAACTGTAGGGCCCCCCTAGACAGGTCAGGCGTGCACTACACACCGGAAGCAGCTACTAGGGTAGCAGAGTACGTGTGGCGTGCACACGGGGGTTTTTTAGGTTAGAGGGACCCCCCCTTGGGCGAAACGATAAAATACCTGACGGCTTACCAGAGAGGACATTATCATCGTTGATAAAGAATGTCCGTCCTCAGAGACCAAAAACAGGAAAAGTTAACGTAATATTGGTAAACTGCAGGAGTATCCAGGGCAAGGTTCCTGAATTAGTATCTCTTATTGAAGGAAATAGTGCGCATATAGTATTAGGAACGGAAAGTTGGTTAAAACCGGAAGTGAACAGTAACGAAATCCTAGACACAGAATGGAATATATACCGCAAGGATAGGATAAACGCCAATGGTGGAGGAGTATTTATAGCAGTAAAGAATTCAATAATATCCACTGAAGTTATTAGCGAATGCGAATGTGAAATAATCTGGGTTAAGTTAAGTATCAAAGGTGGGTCAGATATGATAGTCGGATGCTTCTATAGACCACCTGCATCAGCAACCGTAGTAGTTGAGCGCCTCAGAGAGAACCTGCAGAACGTCGTGAAGAAGTTTCGTGATCATACTATTGTAATAGGGGGAGACTTCAATCTACCAGGTATAGAATGGGATAGTCACACAATCAGAACTGGAGCCAGGGACAGAGACTCTTGTGACATTATCCTGACTGCCTTGTCCGAGAATTACTTCGAGCAGATAGTTAGAGAACCAACTCGTGAAGCTAACGTTTTAGACCTCATAGCAACAAATAGACCGGAACTTTTCGACTCCGTGAATGTAGAAGAGGGTATCAGTGATCATAAGTCAGTGGTTGCATCAATGACTACAAGTGTAATAAGAAATGCCAAGAAAGGAAGGAAAATATATTTGCTTAACAAGAGTGATAGGGCACAAATCGCAGAATATCTGAGTGACCACCATCAAACGTTCATTTCTGAGGAAGAGGATGTGGAACAAAAATGGAAAAAATTCAGAAACATCGTCCAGTACGCCTTAGATAAGTTCGTACCGACTAAGGTCCAAAGCGAGGGGAAAGATCCACCGTGGTATAACAATCATGTACGAAAGGTACTACGGAAACAAAGAAAGCTTCATCATAGGTTTAAGAGTAGTCGAATCATAGCTGATAAGGAAAAGCTGAACGAAGCGAAAAAGAGCGTAAAGAGAGCAATGAGAGAAGCATTCAACGAATTCGAACATAAAACATTGGCAAACAATCTAAACAAGAACCCTACAAAGTTTTGGTCATATGTAAAATCGGTAAGCGGATCTAAATCCCCTATTCAGTCACTCGTTGACCACGATGGCACCGAAACAGAGGACGACCGAAGAAAGGCAGAAATACTGAATTCAGTGTTCCGAAACTGTTTCACTGCGGAAAATCGTAACACGGTCCCTGACTTCAGCCGTCGCACGGACGCCAAAATGGAAAATATTGAAATAAACGATATCGGAATTGAAAAACAACTGCTATCACTTAGTAGCGGAAAAGCATCCGGACCAGACGAGATACCCTTAAGATTCTACAGTGATTATGCTAAAGAACTTGCCCCCTTTCTATCAGCAATTTATCGTAGATCGCTGGAAGAACGTAAAGTACCTAGCGACTGGAAGAAAGCGCAGGTCGTTCCCATTTTCAAGAAGAGTCATAAATCAGATGCGAATAATTATAGGCCTATTTCGCTTACGTCAATCTGTTGTAGAATAATGGAACATGTTTTGTGTTCTCGTATTATGACGTTCTTAGATAATACAAATCTCCTTCATCATAACCAACATGGATTCCGCAAACAGAGATCATGTGAAACTCAGCTCGCCCTATTTGCCCAAGAAATTCACAGTGCCGTAGACACTGGCGAGCAGATTGATGCCGTATTCCTGGACTTCAGGAAGGCATTTGATACGGTTCCGCACTTACGTTTAGTGAAAAAAATACGAGCTTACGGAATATCGGACCAGGTTTGTGATTGGATTCAGGATTTCCTAGAAGAAAGAACACAACATGTCATTCTTAACGGTTCAAAATCTGCAGATGTAGAGGTAATTTCGGGAGTACCGCAGGGAAGCGTGATAGGACCTTTATTGTTTACAATATACATAAATGACTTAGTTGACAACATCGGTAGCTCCGTGAGGCTATTTGCAGATGACACGGTTGTCTACAAGAAAGTAGCAACATCAGAAGACTCGTACGTACTCCAGGAGGACCTGCAGAGGATTAATGCATGGTGCGACAGCTGGCAGCTTTCCCTAAACGTAGATAAATGTAATATAATGCGCATACATAGGGGCAGAAATCCATTCCAGTACGATTATGCCATAGGTGGTAAATCATTGGAAGCGGTAACGACCGTAAAATACTTAGGAGTTACTATCCGGAGCGATCTGAAGTGGAATGATCACATAAAACAAATAGTGGGAAAAGCAGGCGCCAGGTTGAGATTCATAGGAAGAATTCTAAGAAAATGTGACTCATCGACGAAAGAAGTAGCTTACAAAACGCTTGTTCGTCCGATTCTTGAGTATTGCTCATCAGTATGGGACCCTTACCAGGCTGGATTAATAGAAGAGATAGACATGATCCAGCGAAAAGCAGCGCGATTCGTCATGGGGACATTTAGTCAGCGCGAGAGCGTTACGGAGATGCTGAACAAGCTCCAGTGGCGGACACTTCAAGAAAGGCGTTACGCAATACGGAGAGGTTTATTATCGAAATTACGAGAGAGCACATTCCGGGAAGAGATGGGCAACATATTACTACCGCCCACATATATCTCGCGTAATGATCACAACGAAAAGATCCGAGAAATTAGAGCAAATACGGAGACTTACAAGCAGTCGTTCTTTCCACGCACAATTCGTGAATGGAACAGGGAAGGGGGGATCAGATAGTGGTACAATAAGTACCCTCCGCCACACACCGTAAGGTGGCTCGCGGAGTATAGATGTAGATGTAGATGTAGATTTGAACTCGTAATGACGTCTGTGTTGTCCTACCCTTGGGATGAAATGTATCGAGCAGCCTATACTCATGAGAAACAACAAATGGAACATTAGGTAGTCTATACATTTACAGTTTGTATTCTTCTTTGCTCCTTAGAAGTAATACAGAAGTATAAGGTCACATACAATATGAACCATTGTCCTGTCACGCACACAATTCACTTCAACAGGCTCTACATCTCCGTTCATATTGTGAAGTGTGTGTGGCAGAGGGTCCCTCCCTCTGCAAGTATTATCATTTTTTCCGTTATCAGTTGGGAATGCAGAGTGGGCAGAATGGCTGTTACAACACCTCCCTGCTCGCTCTGATTTGTCTATTCTGGTGGTCTAGGTGACTGGGAGCGACACATACGGGCGTATTCCTGCTGTGGTGTATTTCCACTGTGGCGTATTCCTACATTCTTCATTTGATACTGTTTCTTGAAACTTAGTAAGTAGGCTTTCGCGGAATAATTGATATATGTCAGAGTTTGCCAATTTAGTTTTTTCATCATTTCTGTCACGCACTCCCGTAAGTCAAACTGAACACTCGTGCTGGGTTTCATTGTACCAGTATCCCCTGTTAGCCTTAGTTGATGTGGATTCACATATTTGAGCGATATTCTAAGACGGGACGCAAGAGTGTTTAACAAGCAGCCACCTTCGCAAGTTGACTTTGGTTTCCCAGTATCCTACCTACGAATCGAAGTCTGCCACATGCTTTACGTACAAGTGAACTTATGTGATCATTCCACTTAGTATCCACACAAACTGTTACGCCCAGATATTTGTATGAATTGATTGATCCCAACTGCGACTCACTGATGTTGCAGTCACAGGATGCTACTTTTCTGCGTTTTGTGAATTGCATCACTTTATATTTCCGTACACCTAACGCAAGTTAACCGTCCTTGTACCACTTTCAAGGCTTATCAAGCAACACCTGCCTGGACATCTGTGTAGCTTTCCATGGAAAGTACTTCACTGCAGATACCTGCACAATTTTCAAAAAGCATGAGTTTACTATTGATATCGTCTGTGAGACTGTGTATATAAACCATTCACCTTTCACTAATTTCCTAAAATGGAGACTCACTGTTCACTGCTCGGGAGATACGGAAATAACCGATCGGGAAAAGAAGAAAAAATGTATATATTAATGTGTAACTGCGTTCCTATACAACTTAGCTCCCAAATTTCCTACACACATACACACACACACAAGGGTGGTCCATTGACAGTGACTGGGCCAAATATCTCACGAAATAAGCATCAAACGAAAAAACTACAAAGAACGAAACTCGTCTAGCTTGAAGGGGAAAACCAGATGACGCCATGGTTGGCCCGCTAGATGGTGCTGCCATAGGTCAAACGGATATCAACTGCGTTTTTTTTTTTTTTTTTTAAATAGGAACCCCCATTTTTATTACATATTCGTGCAGTACGTACAGAAATATGAATGTTTTAGTTGGACCCACGTATGGCTCACAATTTTAGGCTAACAGTTGGTAACATGTAGGTTTTTTAAATTAAAATACAGAACGTAGGTACGTTTGAACATTTTATTTCGGTTGTTCCAATGTGATATATGTACCTTTGTGAACTTATCATTTCTGAGAATTGAAAGGTGGCTACACTGAGCCACTGCGCCAGAGATTGCGCCAAAGAGTACTATTAAGCCGCCTCCACAGTGCTTGTTGAGAGCTCGTGGTAGAGTGCCTGTTAAGAACTCGTAGAAGTCAGTGCGTGGGCAGAGCTCGTAGAAGACAGTTCGTGTTGAGATGTGCTAGTGGGCAAGGCTTGTCGAGATGTTGTAGTAAGGAGTGTTTGTTCCATGTTTTATCCAGTTATTTGATGGGAGAGATAGCAGATGTTATTGTAATGATCAGAGTGCATTTCGTCAATATATATGAAGGTAAAAACCACAATGTTCTTTTATTATTTGTGTGTCTGAAATAATGCGTCATTACAGGTTCAGTCAACAAAGCATCTGGCTTGTGTTCTTGTATTAGAGTGAATTCTGGTTTTCTTGCGTAATTATAGTTTTTCTAATTTTCTTTTATCACGTCAGTATAATTGATATTTAAAAATTCTTGTCTTGTTGGAGAAGAACCGTGCCAGATGTGTACGTTGAGTCACACTCCCACATACAGAACAGTTACTCTTGTGCTTATTGGTTTTGTAGGTTTTATAGTTGCTGGGGACTTAATTAATTAACTGTGTTTACGAAAAGTTTCCTTCATTGTTTGTTGCAGTCAGATTGCGTAATAATTCTAGTCAGGGCCAACCGTTTACGACTCTTGCGTAATCGGACTTACAGCTTTACTAAAAAATATTTTCAATCGTATTTAATTAAGCCCCCATGCACGTGGCGACCGCTGCTTCGGATCGTCCCTTGGATTCTTCTGATTGTAAAAATAGTAGATGGTAGTATTGTTGTAGTAATTTGTAGTTAGTAATTGTAGTCTATTTTGCATGTGTAGATTTGGTAATTGTCATTCTTCTGATGGTATTTTTTGTCAGAATTTGATTTGTTGTCTTGTTTACGCGTTTGACAATCTAGTGCAATTATTTCAATTGTTAGTTAATCGTGTTTGAGAGAAACTTTTCATGTAAATGGTATTGTTGGAGATAAAGAGTCATTGTGTGTAATTTTCGTACAGTGACGAATTTTTTTTATGTTTTGTAAATGATTACGCGGTCGATGAAAAAGGCGAAAATGATGAATAGTGAGAATGACGAAATTGCTGACATGGCGAACTCGCCAACACAGGAGAACAGTGTGATGAATAATGAAGTGGAAAACAATGTAATAAGTCGGGAAAATAGTCCGGAACCATTTCAAAATTTTTCTCAAACTGAAAATTCACAGAATACGAGATTAGCGACAGAAGATATGGAGCAGTTGATGAGTGCTATATTAAATTTGGGAGCACGTATGGAAACACGAATAGAAACAATGGAAACTCGGTTAGGATCTGAATTTAAAACAGAGATGGGAACAATTAAAACAGAGATGGGAACAATTAAAACAGAGATGGGAACTTTGGGATCTGAATTAAAAACTGATATGGGAACAATGGAAACACAGTTTCGATCTGAATTGAAAACACATATGGAAACAATGGAAACACGGTTAGACTCACGAATAGGGACATGTTTCAAAAATATGAAAGATGAGTTAAAGAAAGAAATCAGAGAAGAAGTACAACCGATTTTGAATTCTCACAATAATAGATTAATTGCAGTAGAAATCAGACAAAGGGAACAGGATAGAGAACAGGAAGAAAGAGATCGCGTGATAGTACAGAAATTTTCACAGTTAAATTTACAACGTGCAAACGATAAGAAAGAAATATTTGAAAGAATCGAGGAATCCGTACCAAATGACAGAATAAATAATCTAACACAACAATATGAACAGTTAACTACCAAATGTGTCAATACTGAAACTCGAGTCGCGACACTTACGGAAGACGTAAACAAACAGAAAGAAAAAATAGGTGATTTAGCGGAAAGAGTTGAGGAGATATCAGATAAACTGACAAATCTTAGTTTACATGGGGACAGAGAATCGGATGATACAGCTCCATTACCATTCGCAGAAACCGAAGAGTACCAGAACATAAATAAACATGTTGAAAATCAGGGAAAATTTAATGAACGCGTTAAAAGGGAAGTTGAGGCATTACGAAAGGAAGTCAAACAGATCGAAGGCGAAATTGTAGGAAAAGACAGTAAAAGAAATTTGGAATCACAGATATCAGAGGGGTTTGAAGAAAATAATTTGTTTCATTTACGAGAAGCAACAAGAGAGCGCCAGGCGCGCGAACTTGACAATAATCGACATTCGGACTGGGACAGAAGCGGTAGGTCTTTGTCGCCACGAGGCGAAAACTTTGACTATAAACACTTTTTGACTGTTCGGAAATTTAAGATCTTCCGCAATTCTAAGAGTGACATACATCCATGTGCATGGTTAGATCAATTTATGTACGCACTTCCACCAGATTTGTCACAAAGTCACAAACTAGAAATTATGTGCGGCTATTAAAGTCCTCAGGGGATTCACTACTCTAAGTGAATATGTGCCGTAGCGAGCATAGGGCCCCGAGCTGTAGTGGTGCTATTTCTCTTTTAGTTTTCTGTACTGCTGCCTACTCTTTTACTATTCTTTGCATCTGTCAAACCAACTCTTCGACTATCAATCTATCTAGTGAGTAAGTAAACAATAACCGGATATGACGATTTTACCCAAAAGAGATTTCGAAAATTACTGTTTGAACTTACTGTACCTTCAGAAGCATCCATTCGTAGCTTAAATGAAATTTTATCTGTTTATCTTCGTGACAATATTACTTCATATATGGACGATATTCTTATTGCTAAACATTCTTGGAGTGAGCACAACAAAATTTTGGGATTCATTGTTACGTATCTTTGCAAGAGTTGGCATTACAGTAAACTTAGAAAAATCTGAATTTGGTCGTTCTCAGGTGAAATCTCTCGGTCACATTATTTGTACAGAAGGTATTCTTCCTGATAAAAAAAAAATTAGACGCTATTCGTAATTATGCTGTTCCTACCACAAAACGAGAGGTTCGTAGTTTCCAAAATTTTTGTGGAATGATATACTTTTGAAAAAATTTTGTGGAATGACATATTTGTGAAAAACTAACAGCTAGATGTAAACATGCGGAGAGTACAAGGATACCCGCTGTGTTTTGGCGGCGGCACATACTCAAAGCAACAGTCAAGTCTGCGCGCCGCACAAGGCAGTCGTTGACCGCGAACAATTGCTCCCTACGTCACGCGCCTACAGCTGATCGAGCGCTCAGTGCGAATGCACTGACAGCCGTAAACAAATACACAGTTTAATTTCTCCGATTAAATTCAGTATAAAGCTATAGTGACTTGATGAATTCTGTTATTAACATTCAGTATTTTTCAGGATACGGTTCTATAAAATATTTAAGAACTTCAGGTAAATTCTGTGTGTCTCCGACGTTAAGAGGACTTGCTATCGAGAAATTTTCAGGAAGAATGTAATTTCGAAGAAAAAAGTAATAAACTAAAAAGGTAACTACTAATTGAGTTTATTTTTCAGGTAACATATTTCCACTTAGGTACGTACTTTAGACGTAATTTGCTGCTCGCAATTACGTGATTCATACTTTGTGCTAAATTTCATGTTCTATGAAATTACTTGTGAAGCGACGTGCTTGCGTACGTTAACTGATTTTGACAATGATTATTAATGAACTGGGTTATAACTTGTGTATATTATGCATCGCTTGGCTGCTATGCTTTTTCACTGATGTCATATTTTTTTTAATCATGTGCCTGCTGTGCTTATTTATTTAAATTATAATTGTCACCTGATTAATTGTGCTGATGTGATTAGGTATGTAAGTTATACTTTGTGATTTATCTGCTTGCGCCTTCATGTTTACTTATTAGGATGACATATGAACATTTATTTGCTTATGCTGATATGATGCTAATGACATGTTTACTGCTTTGCGTATGGATTGCATATTTATATATATCTGTTGTTGTCATAACTACTCTTTAATTTGGTATATAGAAATGCTGATATACTGTGTATGAACATAGAGTTTAGGTCACGCTATTGCATTAATTATAGACTGTTCGCTTGGCAGAGCCTCGTTGTAAGAATTGTGCTGCATCCACTTGTTGACATTGTGTTCTCTACTGGTATATTTACTCGCTATTGCTTGTTTTGCTTACGGTCAGTGCCTTACATTTTAAGATAAGAAAATGAACTGCTATAATTCGACGAACGACATTGGTACAAAGAACTTCGTTGAAGTCACATGAGCTGGAGGTTTTATGGAAGCTGTATAATTGTATGCTAATAGGAAGGAAGCTAACGACATGACATACCATTACTAGGTTTAGACCATTAACAGTTATTACACTGCATTTTTCGTGAGCAATTGAAATAGGAAGTGACACTTGATACAAGAAATACTCCACATGTTTGCTTCTGCCATAATTCTTGAAGTGGTGTACACACTGTGAAATATTATGATCATTCACACTCCGTAATCGTACTTAATTACTGAGAGTTATTCGAACTAAGTCTGTTAGAGGTCATGTATGCATTTCTTTGTTTATAATTCATAATGAGCAGAAGATTTGGGTCAGATGGATTACACAGAGGTTGTGTGTTGACAATGTGTCTTCAGATTGTGTGGGATGATGAACTGAAGTTTGCACTAGGACTTTATCTGTACTTGTTCGAGGAGACTGACTAGAGGAAAGAGTTGTTATGGAAGTGAAATGATATTGGTAATAAGGTTTATATGTATCGACGCATTGAAGAGGTATTATTGAGGTATTATTGAGATTATGTGAAGTTGATGATTATTGGAGTTTTGGTGGATAAGAGGTAAAGTAAGTGAGGAGCATATATTGGCAATAAGGTTTATATGTATCGATGTATTGAAGAGGTATTATTGAGATTATGTGAAGTTGATGATTATTGGAGTTTTGGTGGATAAGAGGTAAAGTAAGTGAGATGCATATTTTTTTGTTGGTCTTATGGAACAAGGAGGATGAAGATAGCAGACTAGAACACTAAAGTAGAAGGAAGATAGTCTATACACACACTTTGTTAAATCACTAAGCAGTATATACTTTTTTTTGAAGAGAGGAAGTATTTGCATATCTTGGCTCACTGACAGTTGTTCAGCAACAGTACATTTGATCTGGCTTGGCAAACATTGGTCTTGACATGATGACTATGACGTTGACTTAACTATTATTGACTGTTATACATTGCTGCCATTACTACTTGATACGCATGATGCACATCAGATTTTGACAGAATTGCATTTACACAGTTAACACTATTCAATTACACAGTAGTACTTAATGTGAATGAAAGATGAGTGAGTGTGTTTTGTGTGTTTTCCTTTCCTAATCGTACCCACCTATCTCCTGAATATTATTGTATTTGTTTGTAGTGGCTTGCACTGACATCCATAAATATTATAGGTTTACTGATATTTGAGTATTTGTAATAGTTAATATGACAATTATCTGATATCATTGTGTGTTTATTAGAATTTGTATGTTTAGTGTAAGAGCATTGTAAAAGCATTTGTATGTGTATTCAAACTATTGTTCATGCCTGAACTGTCTGATTAGTGATGGTAAATATTATGAACTGTTACCTGCACTTTTCAACGTAATGTGTGACACTTAGGAATGATTAATTTCTGCTGATGAACTGAGTGATCAGCGATAGTGAATATTATGGACTGTTACTTGTACTTTATCTACATGATTGGTGTCACTAGGACATGTTTAGTTACTGCTAACGAACAGTGTGATCAGTGATAGTGAATATCATGGACTGCTCTCTGGACCTGCTCATCATTGCTAGGTGCAACTAATGGACTACTTCTACTGAAATGATGTCACTTATTGGTGTCTGCACCTGCTCTCAACATTGCTGGGTGCAACTGATGGACTGTTTCTGCTGAAATGATGTCACTTGTCGGTGTCTGCACCTGCTCAACATTACTGGGTGCAACTGATGGACTGCTTCTACTGAAATGATGTCACTTGTCGGTGTCTGCACCTGCTCTCAACATTGCTGGGTGCAACTGATGGACTGTTTCTACTGAAATGATGTCACTTGTTGCTGTCTGCACCTACTCAACATTGCTGGGTGCAACTGATGAACTGTTTCTACTGAAATGAAGTCACTTTGTTGCTGTCTGCACCTACTCAACATTGCTGGGTGCCTCTGATGGATTGCTTCTACTGAACTAATGTGACTTGTTGCTGGGTGTACCTGCTAAACTTTACTGGGTGCCACTGACGGACTGCTTCTACTGAAATGATGTCACATGTTGGTGTCTTTTTTTGTATAAACTAATCATTGAAAGCATTTTATGTGAACATTTGTATAAACTGATTTTTTTGTGTATTGTGTAAACTATTATGTAAAGCCACATGTATGAAAAAATTTGTATTGCTTACTGTATTTCATATATTAGGTTATTGAAAGGTCAGTGCAAAGCCAAAATTTTAACTAATTATGTGATATTTAGGTATTAATATTATCTTTTATTTTTGTCTGTATTTTTGTGGACGAATTTGGTGGTATTTTCACCACCAATGCTGGCAAAAATACCATCAAATTCTGGCCTGTGGAGGAGGGGCATATGAAAGGTGGCTACACTGAGCCACTGCGCCAGAGATTGCGCCAAAGAGTACTATTAAGCCGCCTCCACAGTGCTTGTTGAGAGCTCGTGGTAGAGTGCCTGTTAAGAACTCGTAGAAGTCAGTGCGTGGGCAGAGCTCGTAGAAGACAGTTCGTGTTGAGATGTGCTAGTGGGCAAGGCTTGTCGAGATGTTGTAGTAAGGAGTGTTTGTTCCATGTTTTATCCAGTTATTTGATGGGAGAGATAGCAGATGTTATTGTAATGATCAGAGTGCATTTCGTCAATATATATGAAGGTAAAAACCACAATGGTCTTTTATTATTTGTGTGTCTTAAATAATGCGTCATTACAGGATCAGTCAACAAAGCATCTGGCTTGTGTTCTTGTATTAGAGTGAATTCTGGTTTTCTTGCGTAATTATAGTTTTTCTAATTTTCTTTTATCACGTCACAAGCCAGATGCTTTGTTGACTGAACCTGTAATGACGCATTATTTCAGACACACAAATAATAAAAGAACATTGTGGTTTTTACCTTCATATATATTGACGAAATGCACACTGATCATTACAATAACATCTGCTATCTCTCCCATCAAATAACTGGATAAAACATGGAACAAACACTCCTTACTACAACATCTCGACAAGCCTTGCCCACTAGCACATCTCAACACGAACTGTCTTCTACGAGCTCTGCCCACGCACTGACTTCTACGAGTTCTTAACAGGCACTCTATCACGAGCTCTCAACAAGCACTGTGGAGGCGGCTTAATAGTACTCTTTGGCGCAATCTCTGGCGCAGTGGCTCAGTGTAGCCACCTTTCAGAACGCATGCTGTTACAGCGTGATTACCTGTAAATACCACATTAATGCAATAAAAGCTCAAAATTATGTCCGTCAACCTCAATGCATTTGACAATACGTGTAACGACATTCCTCTCAACACTGAGCAAGGTGGCGCAGTGGTTAGACACTGGACTCGCATTCGGGAGGACGACGGTTCAATCCCGCGTCCGGCCATCCTGATTTAGGTTTTCCGTGATTTCCCTAAATCGCTCCAGGCAAATGCAGGGATGGTTCCTCTCAAAGGTAACGGCCGACTTCCTTCCCCGTCCTTCCCTAATCCGATGAGACCGATGACCTCGCTGTCTGGTCTCCTTCCCCAAACAACCCAACCCATTCCTCTCAACAGCGAGTAGTTCGCTTTCCGTAATGTTCGCACATGCATTGACAATGCGCTGATCCATGTTGTCAGGCGTTGTCGGTGGATCACGATAGCAAATATCCTTCAACTTTCCCCACAGAAAGAAATCCGGGGACGTCAGATCAGGTGAACATGCGGGCCATGGTATGTTGCTTCGAGGCAATGGTATGGTGCTTCGACGACCAATCCACCTGTCATGAAATATGCTATTCAATACCGCTTCAACCGCACGCGAGCTAAGTACACCGCCATTCTGTCATGCAGTGAAACATCTTGAAGTAACAGCGAAAGAACATTACGTAGATAATCAGCATACATTGCACCATTTAGATTGCCATCGATAAAATGGAGGCCAATTATCCTTCCTCCCACAATGCCGCACCGTACATTAACCCGGCAAGGTAGCTGATGTTCCACTTGTCGCAACCATCGTGGATTTTCTGTTGCCCAACAGTGCAGATTATGCCGGTTTACGTTACCGCTGTTGGTGAATGACGCTTCGTCGCTAAATAGAACGCGCGCAAAAAATCTGTCATCGTCCCGTAACTTCTCTTGTGCCCAGTGGCAGAACTGTACACGACGTTCACAGTCGTCGCCATGCAGTTCCTGGCGCATAGAAATATAGTACGATTGCAATCGATGTTGATGTAACATTCTTAACACCGACGTTTTTGAGATTCCCGATTCTCACGCAATTTGTCTGCAACTGATGTGCGGATTAGCCGCGACAGCAGCTAGAACAACTACTTGGGCATCATCATTTGTTGCAGGTCGTGGTTGACGTTTCACATGTGGCTGAACACTTCCTGTTTCCTTAAATAACGTAACTATCCGGCGAACGGTCCGGACACTTGGATGATGTCGTCCAGGATACCGAGCAGCATACATAGTACACTCCCGGTGGGCATTTGATCACAATAGCCATACATCAACACGATATTGACCTTTTCCGCAATTGGTAAACGCTCCAGTTTAACACGGGTAATGTATCACGAAGCAAATACCGTCCGCACTGGCGGAATGTTACGTGATACCACGTACTTATACGTTTGTGACTATTACAGCGCCATCTATCACAAAGCGAAAAAAGTGGTCCAACTAAAACATTCATATTTCTTTACGTACTACACGAATATGTAAAAAAAAGGGGGGTTCCTATTTTAAAAAACGCAGTTGATATCCGTTTGATCTATGGCAGCGCCATTTAGCGGGCCAACCACAGCACCATCTGGTCTTCCCGTTCAAGCTAGACGAGTTTCGTTCTTTGTAGTTTTTTCGTTTGATGCTTATAGTTCGTGAGATACTTGGCCCGGTGACTATCAATGGACCACGCTGTATATATACAGCAGCAATCTTTTAGAAGATTTTAACACGTAAAGTTTGAAAAAAATTAGCTATGCATAGATTAAACAGCGATTGCCCACATAGAAAAGTTGCGTGATCTTGATATCTCTGTAATAGAGCATGATTTTCGTTTGTATGGACAGGCTTTTTTTGCTTTGCATATTCTAGTTTTTGCCATAATCTTTCTTAAGTTTTTGCATCTGAATTTTCTGCGCCATTTTTTCTTCCCCCTATAGTTCAAGGTTTTTGCCTAAGTATCTGAAGTATGGAACTCTCTCGATTTGTCCATTTTTTTGTTATCAGCTTTTGAGTGAGACGTTTTGAGCGGATGTATTTGGTTCTTTGGAAGGATATTTGGAGGTCAAATCTTTCCGTGCATTCCTTGAGCGTTTCTGTCTGTTTTACCGCTGTCTTCTCTTCGTCTGCTAACACTGCCAGACCGTCTGCGAAGAATGCAAGAAATTCGATGTCATTATTAGGTCTCCCAAGTCGTATGGGTTTTCAATAGCTTTTGTTTTTAAGTTCTTTTTGACACTGTCGGATAATTTTGTCCAAAACCAGATTAAAAAGGGCACCAAATAGACCGTCGCCCTGCGGAACACGGGTATTGATCAGAAACGACTCTGCCACCTGACCCATGAGTTCTATGACGGACCATCGATCAAAAAATTCCCGTTTGAGGACGTTGCTGCTCATCACCGACATGTACGCAACGGATTAGGGTGGCATTCTGTGTTTCCGACATGCGTGAGGTAGATGCGAAAACGAGAACTATGGCGGTGTTATTACCAAATGGGTCCAAATAGGATCAACGTGCTGTTATTCTCCTCTTGGCTGCCGAATGACGAACATCGGTACACATCTACTGTAGAATGCAGAACGCGTATGGGGCAGCATGTCTATCGCAAACCAGCATTGTGGAGCCCACTCAACTGCTACAATGGCTTTATGATAACGCACGTCTTCGCATCGCAAATGTCGTAACGCAGGAGCTGCGACAGCTCAAGTGGGAGACAGTCGAGCACCCGCCCTGTAGTTCTGATCTCTTTCCATGCGATTATCACACCTTCGGTACCTTAAAAATGTCCGTGAAGGGTCGGCGATTCCTGTCGGACTGTGCAGCAGACAGTTAGGGACTTCTTCATGTAGCGGGACACGGTGTTTTCCCAAACGGTATCTTCAACTAGGTGCGTTGGTAAGATGATTGCTCCAATGTTCACGGCGATTTGGTCTCGCTGGCATACCGATTCTGGACTGTACGACCATCAAACGAAAACGTTTTGATCGTCCATAATACTGTAGAGGTAGTGTTGGTGAGTATTTGTTTGATGAGTGGTTTCAGATCGAATCCTTGTTCTTCGAGGATACTAAAACTGGATTGTCAATCGACTGACTCTTACTCTTTCTTGAAGTCCACAAAGGAGCATATGATCGGGTTGTTACCGAGCGCCTTGTATTTTAACGTTGTTTTTAAACTGAATATATGTTCTATACAAGTTCGACCATTCCGGAAGCCGCGTTGACCATTCCGGATGCCGCCTTGGTATACGTCAATTTTGTGATCGAGTTGGTCCTGAACTCTTTGGAGGAGGCATGCTGACAACATTTTGTATGTAATTTGCAGAAGGGTGGTTCCTCAATAGTTATTTAAATCCGTTTTGGTGTCTTTCTTCTGTGAACTGGGTGAATTAGGGAGCATTTACAATATTCAAGAAGTTTTACTGTCTACCGAATCTCTGTCATTATTTGAGTGAGTTCGTAGATGGAATTTGATCCCAAGATTTTCAGCTGTTCGGCTGCTATATCCTCTTCTCCACAAATTCCATTTCCATACAAAGTTTATCAAATAATTTTCATTATAAAGCAGTTGGTCGTTTACAGAAGACTGTCTACTTCATTCTTCTGTGACAATGAAATCATGGAGGTAGGCATATTACCTGGCTTCCTGCCGGCGACCGAGCGCACTGCGGACTCTTCGAATTCTGGTGTTTACATAAAGGTTAGAGCGTTCCGTTAGCTACCTACATAAACACCAAGGTCGTAGAACTGTCGTTGTTCATTTTTCGCTCAAGTTGTGTGACCATATCAGCTCCCTTACATTAATGACTGTTCTGATATCGAAAATGAGCCGTTCGCTTTCATTTTGTTTTTTCTATTCATCTATTTATTCGTTTGACACACAAAATACCCGTAGAAAATGAAGTTTAAACATCACCTACTCAATCACACGCTCGGTGTATATTCTTCTTACGCATTTCGCCTGTTATGATAGGCTACCTGCATTCATGAATAGTACGATGCCGCGATGTCACGTGATGTCCTCTGTTCCCAATTATCTCGTTTTCATGCTTCCTGGTGATGCGTTAATTGACATCACGGTGAACAGTACTGCAGTAACAGGATTCTGAGTACACGTTGGCAGAGTACACCGATATTTTGTTAATTTACGGTGAAGCTCGCCATAACGGAAAGCCCGACGTCTGTACCACGAGTACTTTTCAAATCGTGTGACCCATCTCATTCCATTTTTGCCAGAGTAGAACAACGGCTATGGGAAAGTGGAAAATTTTGAAGCGGAAGAGCAAACTGTGGTGCTCCAAGAAAGCTGCGCCATTGCACTTGATTTGCATGGGTCTCACTCGCCTGTCTGGCGCGTTCTGCATGAACAGGAACTCAACCCCTTATCACCCTCAGAAGGTACACGCCTCGCTCCCGGCGGGTTTTGTGCCACGTGTCGATTTCTGTACTTGATTTTTACACCGTTGAGTGGATTTTCTTTGTGTTTCAAGACGAATTTTGATCACTGACGAAGCTCATTTCAATAAGGAAGGTGTTTTGAACGCTCTAAATAGCCACATTTAGGATTAAGGAAACCACAAAGCCACATGTACGCTAAGATTTCACCACACCTTTGGCATCAGTGCCTGGGCAGGTATCTGCGATGGTCGTCCGATTAGGCAGCACATCCTCGCTCCCCACCTAATGAGTGCTAGCTACTTGATACTCCTGCAAAAAGTGCTGGAGTAGTTTTTTGCAGATATGCCATTGGACATTCTGGACGAATTGTAGTTCCAGCATGATGAGGCGGCAGTTACTTTTGCAGTTCGCGGCCGAAACCATCTGAACTTAGTCTACGTGGACAAGTGGATCGGTCGAGATGGACCACACACTTGGTCACCAAGATACAGATTCAATCCCTTTGTTCTCTTTTTTGTGCGGCCACATGAAGACTCTTGTTTACGAGACCCCCGATCAATCGGAGGAAAATCTGATTGCACGGGTCATGGCTGCGGCAGAAGTGATTAACCATACACCACGCATGTTGGACAAACTCTATGCGAACTTACAAGGCAGATATACTGTCTGCACAAAACTTGGTGGTCCCCATATCTAACAGCTGTTGTAATATCACAGTAAACAGCAGTAAAATCTGTACATCTTGTTTCCTTGTAACATGGAAACCAACCGTTTCCGGACATGGGCTCCTTTTTAAAACTTGAGATGGTAAGTCCCCTCTGCAACATGTTGAAGTGTGTAACATGAATATATATCGGTAAAGAGGCCGATGGGGAAACTGGGTCATGATGTCTTCCCGAAGAAATTGGTGAATATTTAATTTTTATAGTGCTGCCATACCTAAATGAAGTATTTTGTATTAAACAGAAAAAAACACACTGTATTTCATTCATAAATATTTATGAGTAGCTAGGCTGTAAATTTTGCATGTTTTCTTCCATAACAAAGTGTTTATTTCTTGATTTTTTTAAAAATATAATAGAATTCACGTAAATGCTTGTTTCTGATTACCTCTAGCATGAGAGGTCCAATTACCCCTTACAGATTTATGAAATGGTGCAACACGCCATACACTTGGGGTCACCAGGTCAAATGACACCAGTTGCAATCCGTGCAGACACCTCTCTGTTGATCCAACTTTTCTCCACATATTTTCCTTTAAATGTGCAAAGTATTGGCATAATTTTACCATCAGCTGATGAACACTGTAAGACTATAGGATTTTCTCGTTCAGGAGAAATATTCTCACATTCGCTTTTGATGCTAGCTCAATCAAGACCTCTAGTGTCATGAGAAAATGAGGTTTCATCACAGTTCTATATTTGTCCTGTGTTTCCCATACATTTAGTTCTGCGACAGAGGCAGTGAGCATTTAAAAAAAAAAAAAAAAAAAAAAAAATCACAGTTTGCTTGTAAGTTGACACGGTCACAACGAGAATGTTAAGTAATTTGAGGCTTTTTTGTAGAAAGTAAATAACTTTTACCGGCGCCAGGTCTTTGATCTTCGAGTCATGCTTGTAGTCTGTTTCATTTGATGTAACACTGCAGGATATCCGCACATCTTCTGATGGCAGCCCAAATACATTTTTGTCCATTGTCCGAATTTTCAGTTACTTCATCATCCTTCGGCGATAGATAAGAAGACACCACCACCACCACCATTACCTTGCGGTAACGTGAGCCGAATCAACAGACAAAATGCTCCTGACGACTCTTATGGGGGACACATCGTATCATCGTATTTAGCTGGACCCAGTTACCCCAAAATTTTGATGTATCTGGGACTACGTGAAAAGAATTTTTTCGCTTGCACTTTTCTTTAACTCAGACATTCGGAGCGCTTTTCAAAGACAAAATGTCAATGAGAAAAGTTTCATTATATAATAAAAGGTGGCGTTAAATGTAGTCTTTAATAAAGCATACCAAACAGCAGGCTCTAAAGTATGGGGGGGGGGGGCAGTCAAATGAAAATCGAACACCCGCCACAACGGTACCACGGAATTGTTTCATTCCAAAGTAATCACCACACGCGTTAAGACATTTATCGCACTGGGAGACGAGACGATGAATTCCTGCTTCGTAGAACGCGGTCGGACGCTCACGGACCCTCAACAGCACCCACACTTGCACTTCCTCGTCCGACTGAAACCGGCGCCCATGCATGCCATTCTTCAGATCGCCAAAAATATGAAAATCATATGGTGAAAAATCCGGTTTGTGAGGAGGATGCTGCGGTGTTTCTCAAGCAAACTGCTGAAGCGTAGCCTTCTCCCGACTGGCAGTGTGGTGGCGGACATTATCGTGCAACAGGATGATTCCATCCGAAAGCATTTCGACAGCCCGTGAGCAAACGGCAAAGCCAACTGTGGAAACATCCCACGCCTCCTCCGCCAAAGACTTGACTGGATGTACAAACTGATGAAAACTTGAACTGTAAGAAGCATATTACCGATCTTCTCAAACAATTACCTTCTGCCGTTTTTGCTCTTCGTATAACTGCTGGTCTTGGAAACAAACGAATCAGCCTCCTGACAGCCGGCCGGAGTGGCCGTAAGGTTCTAGGCGCTACAGTCTGGAGCCGAGCGACCGCTACGGTCGCAGGTTCGAATCCTGCCTCGGGCATGGATGTGTGTGATGTCCTTAGGTTAGTTAGGTTTAATAAGTTCTAGGCGACTGATGACCTCAGAAGTTAAGTCGCATAGTGCTCAGAGCCACCAGCCTCCTGACATATTTTGCATATTGCACTCAATAATGCCTCATAGAATAATTTTCTGGGGTAAGTCATCACTTAGAAAGAAAGTAATGATTGCACATGAGCGAGCAGTAAGAATAATATGTGGTGTTCACCTGCAGTCGTCATGTAGGCACTCTTCACTCTTAAGCATTCTAACTGCACTATCGCAGTACATACATCCAGTAATGAAATTTATCATAAATAATCCATCAAAATTTGAAAATAACTGTGATGTCCATAACTAAACATTAGGGGATAAACTGAACTTTATTACTCATTATTAAAGCTGTCAACAACTCAGAAAGGAGTTCAATGTGCAGCAACAAAAATTTTTCATCAGTTGCCCAATAACATAAGATGTCTGACACATAACAAAACAAGCTTTATATCTGAGAACTGTGATGCCCATAAACTGTGACGCACATACCTCAACGCTAGAGGAGAAACTGATCTTTATTACCCATTATTAAAACTGTCAGTGGCTCAGAAACGAGTTCAGTAGGTAGCAACAAAATATTTTCATCAGTTGCCCAATGACACAGGATATCTGACTCGTGACAAAGCAAGTTTTATATCTTACTGAACATTTCTTTCAAACAATTCCTTCCATTCCAGGGATGAATTTCTGTTTAAAAAATTGTAAGCTGAAAAAACTAGTTTTTAAGTGCAGTTGCGCCAGTAGAAATAAAAAAAATGGAAGTTCGTTAATGTTAACTCTAACCACTTTTGTATATCCCGTGAACTAATGGAAATGGAAATGCCGTGTGGCTAGGGCCTCCCGTCGGGTAGACCGTTTGCCTGATGCAAGTCTTTCGAGTTGACGCCACTTCCGCGACTTGCGTGTCGAATCCCGTGAACTGATTGTTCCACATCATTTCGATAAAATAATCGTTCAAATGATCTATGGAACATGTAACTAACTAGCTAACTAATTAATTAACTAGCAAGAAAAGTATTTCTGAAGATCAGACATTTATTAACATCCAATATAAATTTAGGTGTGAGTAAGTCTTTTACACAGGTACTTGTCTGGAATAAGGCCTTTAACGGGGGTGAAACGCGGACGATAAACCGTTCGGACAAGAAGAGGAGTTTCTGAATGTAGTTGTAGGGAATTATGCTGAAGATTAAATGTGTAGATCAAATGACAGATGAGGAGATAGTGAATCATATTTATGACACAAATGGACTAAAAGAATGAGTCAATTGTAAGACACATCCTGAGACGTAAGGGGGTAAAAATTGCTGAGGGTTACCACGGCTTGAGTGCAGCTTCAAGTGGATGCAGGTTGCGGTGGCCACGTAGAGGTGAAAAGGCCGGCACAGAATAGACCAACGAGGAAAGCTGCATCAGACCCGTCTTCCGACTCAAGACCACAACGAGCACAACTTGAAGTACTAGTACGGCTTAATGCCTCAGTGGGATACAACGAAACTATGTTTGTTCATCCTAAAAATAAGGTGATATTTGGTGCTGCTTGGTTGTAAATGTCAATTATTTTTAGTAGCGTCGGGACATCAAAAAATATTGTCCTTAAGAAGTAAAAAAAGAACATAAAATCACGATAACATAATTGAAACTCAAGTAACAAACAACATAAAACTGTTTACACTACTGCCTTTCCGCTTCAAGCAAGAAAATCGCAGACAAAAATGGCTCTCGTGGAACTGGAGACAAAGACAGCACTTCTGGTCGTGCTTACATCAGGAGAAACCTGTTATCGGAGTATAGCGTTAAAGACACTTGACGCAGGATGATGATGATAATAAATTGGTCAGCAATATACACCATGAAAAAGTGCAACGGAAGAGATTTACTCATTTTCAAGATTTTCTCGTGCAACGTCATTCCCGAATTCAAGAAGTGTCGTAGAGAGGCACAAAACTTCAGGCCTTTTTGTGCAACGTCATTCCCGTATTCAAGAAGGGTCGTAGAGAAGCACAAAACTTTAGGCCTTTATCTCTGACGGCGGTCTGTTGTAGAATACTAGAACATGTTTTATGCTCGCGTATTATGGCAGTTCTGGAGACGGAAAATCTCCTGTGTAGGGATCAACATGGGTTCTGAAAACAAAGATCGCGTGAAAATCAGCTCGCTCTGTGCGTCCACAAGTCCCAGAAAGCAGTGTACACAGGAGCCCGTGTTGATACAGTGTTCCTTGACTTCCGGGAGGTGTTCGATACAGCTCCGCACTCCTGCCTAATGGAAAAAAAATACGACCGTACGAAATATCAAACTAGCTGTATGACTGCACCGAAGAGTTACTAGCAAACAGAACACAGCATGTTATTCTCGACGGATAGAAATCTTCAGGTGAAAAAGTAACTTTTGTAATGCTCCAAGGGAGCGTTATTTGACCATTCCTTCTCAAAATTTATGTAAATGGCCTTGTGGGTAACGTTGGAAGTTCCACGAGGCCTTTCGCGGATGATCCTGTTGTATACGCCGAAGTCCCAAGGCTAGAAAGTTGTAGAAAGACCTGCAGAGGATCGAGGCTTGGTGCACAGATCGGCAGTTGGCCCTCAGCATAAACAAATTTAACGTATTGTGCATAAATAGGTAGAAAGACCCATTATTTTGCGATTACACAGCTGCAGAACAATCACTGGATGTAGTGACATCCACAAAATGTCTAGGAGTATACTTACATAGTCTCTTGAAGTAGAACGACCACATAAAAGTAATCGCATTTAAGACAGATGCCGCACAGAAATTCACTGGAAGAACCCTCAGGAAATATAGTCTTCCCAAAAATGAGGAAAGGAGGTAGCTTACAAAACCCTCGTTCAACCAATACAGAGGAGCATCGCGTTTCGTTAGTGCACGAGAAAGCGTCACGGAGTCCAGCCAGGTCAAGTGGCAGTCGCTGCAAGAGGGGCGTTCTGCATCTCGGTCTGGTTTACTGCTAAACTTCCGAGAGCGTAATTTTCGTAGAAGAGGCAACCAATATATTACTTCTGCCTGCGTGTGTCTCGCGAAAAGACCATGAAAATAAAATCATAGAGATCCGAGTTCACACGGAGGCTTACCAGCAGCCGTTCTTCCCACGAATCATTCGCAAATAGAACAAGAAAATGGGGAACTGACACTGATACAGAAAGTATCCTCCTCCACACATCGCAAGGTGGCTCGCTCAGTATGGACGTAGATGAAAATATAACACACTTCGAACTGAGGCTAAGCATTCTTGCAACGAAAACCAGACCTCCAGCACGTGCTCAGTGCTCCAGTGCCCGACCGGTTTTGATGTGTAGTTAAAGTAAATGCCTGGGAGTCCCTGAAGGGAAGTTCAGCCGCCTAATTGGAAAAACTTTCCCTATCCTTCGCGCCCACAGGCACCTTTCCTTCTTGAAGTATGAGAACTGTGTGCGTAAGTGTAGCTGTTAAGCGTAGGTGACTGTAACGGGCGTTTGTGTAGTGTAGCGTCGTGTTCGTGTTGGTGATGGAACAGACAGAATGAAACCCGGTGCCGGCACAGAGCCTACTCCTCTCGAATAGCATCGAGCGGGCCGCCGAGGTTAACGTCTGCATCCGACGGACGGATCACCATCGTCAGTGTCACAAACTCTCACTTCATGAGGCACTGCGGAGAGGCTTGGAATGGAATGCAGGACATTGATGCAAAGACTGGTGGTCAGAAACCTTACACCACCACCTTTGCTCCTCTTGCCGGCCAAATACTGGTTGCCAAAATTCCATCCACCACCACGATCCGAACCGGATCCGCGTAGAGCGTCGCACGCTAGCGACATCGACCACGGAGGCAGGTGAGATGTGCAGTGTGCAGCGGCAGCAGAAGGTGCTCTGCCTGGATACCCCTCGCCCCCAAACCGGTTCCCCCGATGTGGGTCTGGTCCCGCCCCACTTTCGCCGCCACGATCGACAACACAGCTTCCATTGCCTTCTGACTATGCGGTACAACTGCACATTTGTCAAGTGCTGTAACCTTCCGAGGGCCAAGCGTGTTTCAGGTAATACCCACTTTGTTCTGTAATGTGACTTGCAGTTACGAATAATTCCAATTTCCTGAAAGAGATGGGGTAAGCGTGACACTGAATTTCCCTTATTGGGATCAGAGCGAAACGTGATTTTTTTCCCTGTTCTATCCTGAAAATGGTTCAAATGGCTCTGAGCACTATGGGACTTAACATCTATGGTCATCAGTCCCCTAGAACTTAGAACTACTTAAATCTAACTAACCTAAGGACAGCACACAACAGCCATCACGAGGCAGAGAAAATCCCTGACCCCGCCGGGAATCGAACCCGGGAACCCGTGCGTGGGAAGCGAGAACGCTACCGCACGACCACGAGATGCGGGCTGTTCTATCCTGATATTGTTTACACTTCTAACACAAAAATGGTTCAAATGGATCTGACCACTATGGGACTTAACTTCTGAGGTCATCAGTCCCCTAGAACTTAGAACTACTTAAACCTAACTAATCTAAGGACATCACACACATCCATGCCCGAGGCAGGATTCGAACCTGTGACCGTAGCGGTCGCGCGGATCCACACTGCAGCACCTAGAACCGCTCGGCCACACCGGCCGGCACTTCTAACACAATTTTAGAAGTTAAAAATGTTGACCGATTCTTACCGACAGAGGAACTAAATAGAGGCAAGTTAGAAACAGTTATCCCTTTCCTTCTCCCGAACTTGCAAGGACGTCCGCTACCGTCATTCACGTTGTCTGACGTGTCCTCCCTCACATGACACTTGTAAACCGCAATAATTAAGACAGCCAGCCGCACTTTGACCCGCGAGTATATCTTATCATTTACACCTCATACAACACTGATTTGAACCCTGTCACTATCCTATTGCTCTCAGAGAGTTCTGACCCGGGCACTGGAACGAAAATTATACACTGCAACAGTCTTCACTTGCTTTTCCAATTGGCTTCTAGGAACGTCCAGCAAAATTAAGAATGAAAATTGTCGGAGTAATAATTAATAATTACGAAAGTCAGTCACTCAAATTTAGCAGTAACATCCACAGCAACAACACAGATTATTTATCTCTGTCAGACAAAGCCGAGTCTTCCCCTTCGTGCACGCTCTCCTTCAGTTAACTGCAACCAGTACAATTTAACACACGACTGCTACCAAAATTTCCACAGCAAGGACATTTCACTCACTGCTCCTTCCACAGTACCCGACCACGGAAGTAATGTAACTGTAATTATACACTTGAAGTAACTTCGCCGACCCCTACGGATCACAACTCATGTCTCAAGTAATCTGCCGTAAATGACTACGTTCCCATCGCGTCCCACAGGACTTCTAGCATCCACAAAGGTTCATAACTAATACAGGAATCACGAGTCACTCCAAATAATTATTCACATCTGGTCTTTCATCTGATCAGTGACCGTTTTGTAACGCTATATTGACTCCACTGCGTCTCATCATGGCCTGCATCAAACACTGTTATTCAAAACTGCCATCATAAAGTAATATTTTGTAAGAAAAGAGACACAACCTTCTAATACAAACAAGTGTGAATAAAGATCAAATGAGAGGCGCGTGTGCATAATTACTCTACGAGAAAGTCCACCGAAATGCGCATTTATGACAGGTTACGATCGTACGCAGAGTGGGATTCATCTCACTGATCGTCTCAAAGTGCCTGTCTCCCCCTAAACTTCCTCTACAGTTCATTTTGGCCGCTGTAAGTCGCAGATTTCACTCAAGAAACTTTCAGTTCAGGTGTGCTGGTTGAGTGTTATGAATAATGCAGTCTCCGGTGCTCTGTTAAAGGGCAACTCGGATACTATACTAGATATGTACACCGTTCGGTTGAACGTGATGAACCGTACTGATTACGTACAATAGCAAATCAATTAATTATTACTCTGTGGCCTATAAAGCGTACTTGATAAGACGCTGAACTCAAAATTAGAAGGACTGGGGTCGAATCAGATCTGATTATCCGTGATTTCTATAAACTGCGTTACACAAATTCTGGGATGTTTCCTTTCAGAACGTCACCCCAATTCCCTTCCTTATCCCTCCCCAATCCGAGCTTTTTTCCATCCACAATGACCTCGTCGTGGACCTGAATTTAGACATACATTTTCTTTCCTTTCTAACAAATATTAGTTATAAATTGACAACCGAAGTAGTACGTAGAGCTTCGAGGGTAACGTAATTATCCTAATTCAAAAGCGGTGGCGGACTAAAAGGTTCATCACGTCGCTTTGAAAATCGACCCACATCGTTACTAGCAACGGTGCAGTGAGGCCTCGCGTATAATCGTACACATTCCAGCACAGGACGGAATTCGTGTACATCAGCTGCTGCGATTCGTGGTAACCTCATCCAATGACTTATCTTCTGGAGGCTCGTTAACTAAACGTGACACAGGGCCCGCGATGAAAAATCCATTAACAAAATCCTGTGATGGAGCTGGCCGAGATACAGACGTACTGCCTACAGTTTCTTATACTATAAAAACTCCTTACACCAAAATTTTCTGTAAGATTCCTTGAAGACCGTTGGTGCTCACTTCCACTGCGTCCGCAGAAATCTTTCCAAGAACTACTGAGAAACTCGTGTTAGAGATTAACAAATGTAACTAATACAGTACCAAATCAAAATATAGGCTATTTAATTTTAATTTCATTTATAGCACTTTGCTTATAAAGCTTCACATCTGATCATTTTAACGCATGTGCTGTTGTGTTATGTCTCGATTGGCATAATTAAAGCTGAGCAAACTGCTCTCAAAGCTACACTGTTGCAGTCGACTTGACTCCAGGGCATCGCCGAAACCACAGTCGCGGGCCACGGAAAACCACATAGTTTCCCGCCAAGAGAGTGACAACCAAACAAAGCTAAGTTAAGCAGCGACTGCTAAAGCCACATTATTTCCCGTCCACCTGCACTAAGTCTGCAGTTTAGGACAATAGGAAAGAATTATTTCTTAAAAGGCGTAATGAATTACAAGTATGTTTACCAGATTCCAAGATAGCGCCTATGCAGTCCATGAAAATGCTAGAATGACCGGCACAGCTCACATTACGTAGCACGGTTAATGCTGTAACACAAAAACTGCTTGCCAGAATCGGCTATTCCCAAGTAACCGGATCTGGATACACGTACTGACAGGCCTACGCCGCTTCGTCCGCGTGATCAGTTGCTCCGTCCCTAGTGACCTTGATGGCTGGTACGTCACACTTTGACCTTCCTTCCTTAATCCCCAAACAGTACGATATCGCGGCCCTCAAATATCTCTGCACATTGAGAAGGGACCTGCAAATCAAGCAGCCACGTGCCACAAGTGTCCTTGGGAAGCATAACGAGGCGCAAAATCGCAATTACGGCAACTTGTTGTGAAGGCTTATGAGAGGAAATATCTCGGGATTACATGTAAACAAACTTACGGCCTTTCTAATTATATTCGCATTGTTACAGGTGTTACATACAACAAATAATACCGACTAATCCATAGTGTACAACACTGAAGCACAAAAGTTGGTGAATGACATGTACGTTGCATCTAGTATGAATTAGTCGGTAAACAAACAGGGAAATGACAGGAAAATTCATCCGAAGTAAAAAAAGTCTGTTACACATGGGCTCTAAAATCCATGACTTAAGAACTATGAGCACTTCTTCATCTTAGATATTGTGAAACAAATCTTTCTACAGCAAGCTTTTTATTTTCCGTATTTTGGGAGGTAGTGGTATGCACCAAAACAAGAAAAAATTGTCTAGCAAAGATGGGCTCTTAAAATGCATGCCTAAAGAGCTATGAGAAATTGTTCAGTAAAAGAGATGTCTTCAAAAGTTGAAAAGTGCTAATAACGTTCAAGATATACACTTCGGCTTCCATATTTATTGGACATTTCTTTCTTGTTTTGCTGCATACTACCACCTCTGAAAATACGGAAAGCAAAAAGCTTGCAGTAGAAGAGATTTGTTTTACATTATCGAAGAATTGCTTCTAGCTCTTAGAGCCCGTGTTTACTAGACTTTTTCGCTTCGAATGAACCTTCCTGTCATATCGCCGTATACTGACCATTCCTGCTGGGACGCCCTGTATTTATCCTATTGAATATATTGGGAAATCCGCCTACAGTCTTCGGCGCTTAGAATCCATAAACTGCCAACAAATGTTTCTCCATAGCTACCGAGCATGGCGCAATGGATTCGCAGTCATACAAAGTTAGATTTTTCATGGTTTCGCTAAACTACTTAAAGCAAATAGCGGAATGGTTCCTTTGGAAAGGACAAGGCCGACTTTCTTCCCCGTTTTTCTCCAAATGCGAGATAGTAAGCTTTCTCTGGCGACGATGTAGTCATGTTCCTCATTTCCCTCTTCGCAGATCCTTTAGATACAAATGGAAGAGAGATTGCGGTTTCATGTCCCATCGGCGAGTGTCTGCAGCGATTTAGAGGAACCATGGAAAAACCTAAATGCGGATGGCCAGACGCTGAGTTGAACCGCCGCCGTTCGCATATGATTCCAGTGTCCCAGCACTCCGCCACGTCGATCAGTACCGAGAGTAACAAACTCTTGTTACTGATGGATCTATGCCGATACCTGTCGAAGAGCCTACTATTCATCGGGGAGTGTCAACGAGGTAACGGCACTATACATCTAAACGAGCGATTTGGAGCAGTGGTGCGGCATTGAACCCTTATCGGGAGGAGGGATATCTATTCAAATCCCCGCCCAACCATCCATATTTTGGTTGTCTGTGATTTTCTTTGAGAGAGTCGATAGATTCCCTTCCCTATTATTTCCTTCTGCGTGGTCTGTAATCACCTCATCGCCGACAGAATATTAATTTCCTTCTACCCTATGTATAACAAGTATCTGTAACATAATAATCTAAAGGTAATTGGTTGTTGTTGTTCAGTCACAGAGACGGAAGTGGCATAGTGATTAATACGTAACGCGCTGCCCTTGTTTGTACGTTCCGTCTTTCCTTCATCAGTCCTACGTGACAATTGTGACAGAGTGAGCAGCGATACTCAAGTATCGCCAAACGAGGGTTTTGTAAGCTGTTTCCTTCGTGGATGGCTCACACTTACTGTTATAAGGAATTTCAGTATGCCGTCTGCCTTTCGTACGATTAGTGTTATGTGGTCACTTCAGTTCACTCTGTACGCATACTCGCAGATGTTTAATGGCTGTGACTGCTTACAGTGACTGTTCGACAAAGTTGTAACCAAACAATAACGGATTTTTCTGTCTCTATGTCCAATACGTTATATTTCTGCATGTTGAGGATCCCTGCCAGTTCCTACACCAAGAATCAAAGATCTGCTTGTCTTCTTGCGTTTCACTACGATCTTCTAAGTTGCGACTTCTCGGTCGGAAGACTAGTTTGGTGTAGCTCTCGATGCTAGACTGTTCTGTGTTAGCCTCTTCATATCTGCTTAACGTCTGCTACCAACATCCGTTAGAACCTGTTACCATCGAAGATAAATTTAAATGTACGGAAATGTTTCCTGAAGCTGTTTGTATGGAGTGCGACCTTGTAGGGATGTGCAACGCGGACGATAAGCAATTTAGACAACACAGACCTGGTTTGGTTCTCCCTCTACATTTCTTACCTCCCATACTTCCTTCCACCGCCAAACTGATGAATCCTTGATGCCTCAGAATGTGTCCTATCAACCGATCCCTTCTTATAGTCAAGATGTGACATAAATTTGTTTTTCCTCCAAATCTGTTCAGCATCTCGATAGTTATTCGATTCAGCCATGTAGTTTTCAGCGTTCTTCTGTAGCTCCGCATCCGTCTGAGGATTACACGGCGGCCGGTCGGTACCGTCGGGCCTTCCAAGGCCTGCTCGGACGGAGTTCAGTTCTGTAGCTCTACATTTCAAAAGCTTCTATTCCATTCTTGTCTGCACTGTTAATCGTTCACGTTTTACTTCCGTACAAAACTACACTCTATGCAAATACCTTCGCATAATACTTCGTAGCACTTCAATTTATATTCGATATTCACAAATTCCTCTTTGTCAGAAGCACTCTTCTTGCTATTGCTAGTCTGCATTTTATATCCTGTCTACTTCAGCCATTGTCATTTACTCCGCTGTCCAAATAGCAAATTTATCGACTACTTACAGTGTCTTATTTCCTACTCTGTTTCCTCTAGTATCACATGATTTGACTATATTGTATTATCCTTGTTTTACTTTGTTGAAATTCCTCTTATAACCCATTTTGAAGACCTGACCATTCCGTTCAGCTGCTCTTGTGGATGCTTTGCTTCTATTTGTTCCTTCCACCTTTCGCTTTTCCTTATTTGCTTAGTACAGGCTTACCGTCTCAGCTGCTTCTCTTTTCATCAAAGGTCTCTCTAATTTTCTTATATGCTGTATCCATCTTTCTCGCAGTTTACAAGCTTCTACAGCCTCGAGTTGCTCATCTAACCGTCTCTGTTTTGCCACTTTGCACTTCCTGTCAATCTCATTTTTCAGCCGTCTGAGCTCCCATTTGGCTACTACATTTCCTTACGGCGTGATTTATGTGTACTAACGACTTTCTATCGTGAGTTTAAAATAACGATATAGCAAAAAACTTCCTCCGGAGCAGAAAATAAGAACGCACGATAAAACGCGTTTGTTTGTTTATTTATTTGAGCTATAGGCAACATGGTACGTATAGCCAACCCTTGCACGCTTTGAACTGACGATATTTCGCGTCCTGCTATCCAGTGCCGGCGAGCGCGGACAGTCGTGCAACCTTCCCGCGACTGATAACCGAGTGACGAGGAGACGGCCTCATTACGCAAGGGGCCGCGGAGTCGTGCCAGGTGGCTCGCGGCGACGCTGGCGCCGTTCTCCCGGCCACTCCAGCTCTCTGCGCGATCCGTTAAAATCGGTCACGAATCAACAACGAGCCTGTACTTCTGAAGACGGCGGTGGACCCACGACGACCTCACATCCACTGTTAGCGCTCACCTCTGTTCATATGTACATTAGCTCGCTAAAACAGTTTCCTCGAATTATGGGCAGGAATTGTAAGAAACTTAAAATTAATAAATTTATTTATTTATCGTATGGCTTTTTGACACACTGAAAAAAAAAATAGAGTGCAGAGAATAACATTTACAGTATAAAATCTTATAGAGACACATCTAGAACATTTATGTAATCTATCGACTTTGGAGTCGCCAACAGCGAGCCATGTGGTCTACAATGGCATCATACTACGGAGCATTCTCCTACGATGTGTCTCGTAGGCTACGGTTCTCCGCAATCACAAAGCAGTGATGGTTGATTATTCAATTTGTGCAAAAAATGTGCACACCTGCCGTATTTCGTTCTAATTCTGTTCAGCATTGACCAAGTTTCACGTGTCAAGTCAAATCCCGACGGTTCTTGGATGAGACACGGCATATTATTATTTTGTTGTCCAGTCCGTACTTCAGTCCATGCATTAGTAACGTTGAACCGATCTTCCACAATAATCCTTGCTGCTATTGTTGGTGGTCGTCTACAGCGAAGTCGGTAAGGATTTGCATCATCAAAATCTTGATGTACTGGTAGACTTTTATTATACACGATCTTTTTGTATTCATTCGTGAAGGTGTTTATGCGCCTTCGTTAAGGAGGTGGAATGTGACTTAGCACTGTCAGCCATTCTGTAGGCGTTGATCTGATAACGCCAGCCAACATTCTCAGGCGTTATTCATTTTTACATCTTTCTTTTGTGCATACGGACTGTTTAGGCAAATTGGGACACAATATTCAGCGTTTGAGACAACAAGACTCTGATCAGAAAAATGTATAATGGATGCCAATGCTCCACAGATTGTACCACACAGCTTTGAATGTCGTTCTTTGTTGTTTGACTCTTTTTGTTAGATGATCCCGGCAATAACAAAATGATCCCGGGAATAACAAAATAATCGGCTTAAAGATGAGGTCGCCATTACATTAGAAGTGACACTTGAATCTAAGCCATACACTTGCATTTGCATATTGGAGAGAAGGGTGGCAGTCGTTGCTGGCAGAGTGGGACGAGACGTCTGAGAAGGCCAACTTCACCGAATGAAGTTGATACATGTGTTCAAATGATCGGTCATATGTCTCTCCAATACTTTGGCATCAAAATTTCAACTTTAGCATTCAGAATGTCAGCAAGGGCTACAATGTACATCGCTGGCCTGTTATTGTTATCGCCGCGCGGTATTAGCCGAGCGGTCAAGGGTGCTGCAGTCATAGACTGTGCGGCTGGTCCCGGGGGAGGTTCGAGTCCTCCTTCGGGCATTGGTCTGTGTGTTTGTCCTTAGGATAATTTGGGTTAAGTAGTGTGTAAGCTTAGGGACTGATGACCTTAGCAATTAAGTCCCATAAGATTTCACACACATGTGAACATTTATTATTGTTATCGTCCGCTATAAGAGAAATGTTCGGACCTGAAGGACAGTACGCTGGAATACTGACGCCAGGTCACTTAGAAAAGATCACCGCACGGCGTGTGAAGCTATAAGTCACTTGTGTATCGCTCTACACTGAGGTGGAGTCATGGGATACCTCCTAATGTTGTGTCGGACCTCCTTTTGCCCAATGTAGTGCAGCAACTCGACGTGGCACGTACTCAACAAGTCGTTTGAAGTCCCTTGCAGAAATACTGAGCCATGTTACTTCTATAGCCGTCACAGTTGCGAAACTGTTGTAGATGCAGGATTTTGTGCACGTACTGGCCTCTCGATTATGTCCCATAAATGTTCGATAGGGTTCATGCCCGGCGATCTGGATAGCCAAACGATTCACTCGAATTGCCCATAATGTTCGTCAAACTAATCGTGAGCAATTGTGGACCGGTGAGATGGTGCACTGTCATCCAAAAGATCCTATCGCTGTTTGGGAACATGAAGTCCATAAATGGCTGCAAATGAACTCTAAGTAGACGAACATAATCATTTCCAGTCAATGATCTGTTCGGTTGAAAAAAGGACCCAGTCCATTCCATGTAAGCACACCGCATGCCATTGTGCAGCCACCACAACTTGTGCAGTGCCACGTTGACAGTTTGGGTCCATCGCTTCGTGGGGTCTGCACCACACTCGAACCCTACTATCAGCTCTTACTAAATGAAACTGAGACTCATCAGACCAGCTCACGGTTTTCCAGTTGCCTAGGGTCCAACCGATGTTGTCACGAGCCTAGGAGAGGTGTTGCAGGTGATGTCATGTTAGCAAAGGCACTCGCGTCGGTCGTCTGTTGCCATAGCCCATTAACGCCAAATTTCGCCGTACTGTCCTAACTCTTATGTTCGTCATACGTCCCACATCGATTTCCGTGATTATTTCACGCAGTGCTGCTTATCTGTTAGCACCGATAACTCTACGTAAAGTCATGGACTGTGCGGCTGGTCCCGGCGGAGGTTCGAGTCCTCCCTCGGGCATGGGTGTGTGTGTGTTTGTCCTTAGGATAATTCAGGTTAAGTAGTGTGTAAGCTTACGGACTGATGACCTTAGCAGTTAAATCCCATAAGATTTCACACACATTTGAACATTTTGAACTCTACGCAAACGCCGCTGCTCTCCGTCGTTAAGAGAAGGCCGTTTGTCACTGCACTGTCCGTGGTGAGGGGTAATGCTTGAAATTTGGTATCCTCAGCACACTCCTGACATTGTGGATAACGGAATACTAAATTCCTAACTGTTTCTGAAATGCAATGTCCCACGCGTCTAGTTGCAACTGCCATTCCGCGTCCAAAGTCTGTCAGATCCCGTCGTGCGGCCATAATCACGTAGGAAACCTTTTCATATGAATCACCCGAGTAGAAATGACAGCTCCGCCAACGCACTGCCCTTTTAGACTTTGTGTACGCGATACCATCGCCATCTGCATACGTGCATATCGCAATCCCATGACTTGTCAGCTTAGTGTATTACTCGAGTCTCGTCACAGAAGTGAGCGTTTTCACCGTGGACATAGATCTTTGAATGTACAACACTGGATCAGACTGAGTTCAGAACTACTCTTTTCTTTCTTGTCATGAGCTTACTACAGTCACGCCGAACGAAGTGACGCAGTAATAGGAGGCTGGATTCCTGTTCGGGAGGACGGCGGTTCAAGTCTCTATCCGGCCATCCGGATTAAAGAGAAGGAAGGCTACGGTTTAACGTCCCGTCGACGACGAGGTCATTAATAGACGGAGCACAAGCTGAGGAAGAAGAAGTGAGGAAGGAAAGAGTCTGAGCTTTTCAAGCGAATAATGCCGATTTTCGTCTAAAGCTATTAAGGGAAATCACGGAAAACCTAAATCTGGATGGCCTGACGGAGTTTTGAACCTCCGTTCTGCCGAATACACGCCATGTGCCTTACCTCTGGAGCACCTCGCTCGGTCGTGCATATTCAGGATTTCCAGGTTTCCATACATCAATTGAGGCAATGGCTAGTGTGGTTGATCTGAAAAAGGCAAGGCCGATTTCTTTCCTCATACTTCCCCAGTCCCAGCTTGTGCTCCGCCTTTAACGACCTTCCTTCCTTTATTCCTTTTTACATCGAGAAGGTCACAATCGCGCAGCTTGTTCAAGAGGGAATGACGTAAGATAGTACGGCTGGCGCCCAGTCTGACGTCGGTCCAGATGAACATCTCTTGAACTAAACAGCCTATTAACAGATCCATAAGCCCACCACAGAACAGATACAGAGCCGTCGGAAATAAAGGATCAGACTAGGAAAATACACACAGATATCATTGCAACTTGGTGAATAACCTTCCTGCAGGAGTACGGGTTGTGGTAGTGAGCAAAACGAATCCACATTACAACATACTAACCCCATAACAGAGTAAGACGAGACTTTTGTTGTTGTCCTGTTACCAGGGCCAATATTGTGAAAGACAAGACATGCGATAATGATAAATGAGAACTGATTCACCCACAAGTAGTCTATATTCAGTCTTCAGTCGAATGAATTATTTTTTGATAGACTACAATTGGATATCGGCTCAATTAAATCGTCGATGTGGCGTTGCTGATCTGCACAACATAATTTTTCCACAAAACTAGTACAAATTCGCATTTCGTGAGAGCCGCAATGAAACAGAGAATTAGAGAATCCTCCAAAGCTGCCACACATGTCATATATGCATGAAAGAGCTAAGTTTACTGCAGAATTCGTCAGCCTTTCATTTGTGCGTTCTCTTCGTTCGAGGAATCTCTGTACGCATCTTCAGAGCATGCACTTGTGGCATTTTTCAAAGGCGGGTTTCGAACTACAGATTAATTTTGGCAAAAGACCGCATACAGATACGTCCACATGAAACTCAAGTCTGCCAAGTTGCCAGAGATATAACTACAGCCTTTCATGCTCCAGTGAGTGCCTAACATGTTAAGTCTCATAGTGCTCAGAGCAATTTGAACCATTTTTTTTTCGTCAGTTGCGACCTGTTTCGACGTTGGTGTCAACATCAAATACGCAGGAGCTTGTCATCTTCTGCTCAGCCGCAGTAGATCACTGCAAGAGAAAGTAGCCCAGATCGAACTGAATGGAGCAGAGAAATGCAACATGTGGACACGGATATAGCTTCACGGGCATCTGAGTCTGCATCAGTTGCGTAGCAGATCCGGTACTTGCATCTGTATAGAAATTTCTCTACTTTTATTGCCCTCTGACCATATTTCTTCTATTTCGGCAAATATGGCTAACTACTGTATGTCTTTACATACATTGTTTCGTGCAATTGTTTAGCTTTTTACACATTTATGACTCTTGTGGATCTACGTTTTTTCACCGTCTTGTGCTTTGGTTTTTAAGGTAATGACAAATTTTATTTTAAATGAGACACTTAAAGTAGTAAAGGAGTTTTGCTATTTGGGGAGCAAAATAACCGATGATGGTCGAAGTAGAGACGATATAAAATGTAGACTGGCAATGGCAAGGAAAGCGTTTCTGAAGAAGAGGAATTTGTTAACATCGAGGATAGATTTAAGTGTCAGGAAGTCGTTTCTGAAAGTATTTGTATGGAGTGTAGCCATGTATGGTTCAAATGGTTCAAATGGCTCTGAGCACTAAGGGACTTAACATCTATGGTCATCAGTCCCCTAGAACTTAGAACTACTTAAACCTAACTAACCTAGGGACATCACACACATCCATGCCCGAGGCAGGATTCGAACCTGCGACCGTAGCGGTCGCGCGGTTCCAGACTGAAGTGCCTAGAACCGCTCGGCCACCCTGGCCGGCGCAGCTGAAGAAGGTGATTGTGATAATAAAACTACACTCCTGGAAATTGAAATAAGAACACCGTGAATTCATTGTCCCGGGAAGGGGAAGCTTTATTGACACATTCCTGGGGTCAGATACATCACATGATCACACTGACAGAACCACAGGCACATAGGCACAGGCAACAGAGCATGCACAATGTCGGCATTAGTACAGTGTATATCCACCTTTCGCAGCAATGCAGGCTGCTATTCTCCCATGGAGACGATCGTAGAGATGCTGGATGTAGTCCTGTGGAACGGCTTGCCATGCCATTTCCACCTGGCGCCTCAGTTGGACCAGCGTTCGTGCTGGACGTGCAGACCGCGTGAGACGACGCTTCATCCAGTCCCAAACATGCTCAATGGGGGACAGATCCGGAGATCTTGCTGGCCAGGGTAGTTGACTTACACCTTCTAGAGCACGTTGGGTGGCACGGGATACATGCGGACGTGCATTGTCCTGTTGGAACAGCAAGTTCCCTTGCCGGTCTAGGAATGGTAGAACGATGGGTTCGATGACGATTTGGATGTACCGTGCACTATTCAGTGTCCCCTCGACGATCACCAGTGGTGTACGGCCAGTGTAGGAGATCGCTCCCCACACCATGATGCCGGGTGTTGGCCCTGTGTGCCTCGGTCGTATGCAGTCCTGATTGTGGCGCTCACCTGCACGGCGCCAAACACGCATACGACCGTCATTGGCACCAAGGCAGAAGCGACTCTCATCGCTGAAGACGACACGTCTCCATTCGTCCCTCCATTCACGCCTGTCGTGACACCACTGGAGGCGGGCTGCACGATGTTGGGGCGTGAGCGGAAGACGGCCTAACGGTGTGCGAGACCGTAGCCCAGCTTCATGGAGACGGTTGCGAATGGTCCTCGCCGATACCCCAGGAGCAACAGTGTCCCTAATTTGCTGGGAAGTGGCGGTGCGGTCCCCTACGGCACTGCGTAGGATCCTACGGTCTTGGCGTGCATCCGTGCGTCGCTGCGGTCCGGTCCCAGGTCGACGGGCACGTGCACCTTCCGCCGACCACTGGCGACAACATCGATGTACTGTGGAGACCTCACGCCCCACGTGTTGAGCAATTCGGCGGTGCGTCCACCCGGCCTCCCGCATGCCCACTATACGCTCTCGCTCAAAGTCCGTCAACTGCACATACGGTTCACGTCCACGCTGTCGCGGCATGCTACCAGTGTTAAAGACTGCGATGGAGCTCCGTATGCCACGGCAAACTGGCTGACACTGACGGCGGCGGTGCACAAATGCTGCGCAGCTAGCGCCATTCGACGGCCAACACCGCGGTTCCTGGTGTGTCCGCTGTGCCGTGCGTGTGATCATTGCTTGTACAGCCCTCTCGCAGTGTCCGGAGCAAGTATGGTGGGTCTGACACACCGGTGTCAATGTGTTCTTTTTTCATTTCCAGGAGTGTATTTTGCAGTCAAACCTTACTGAGTAGCTTTATTTGTCTATATTTAATCACACTATACTTATCAAGAAACCTAGCTGGATTGACACAGAGTTTCCTCTTCTGTAGCTTTTCAGACGTCCGCCTCCGCAGCTGATTGTGGTTGACTACCAAGCGGGGGACCCAGACTCCACTCCCGGTCCTCCCAGGGTTTTTTCTTTGGTGGGAGGACTGGTATGCGTTGCACTTATCTTCCGAGGCCAACTGAGGAGCTATTCGACCGATTAATAGCGCCCCAACTCCAAGAAAACCGACAACGACCGGGAGAGCGGTGTGCTGACCACATGCCACTCCGTAGCGCATCCGGTGCCGCCACAAGCAGAAGATGGCTCATCCGTGGGTCGGGCCCGATTGATCCGTATAGGGCCAGAAGGTGGAGCTTCACATTTTACCTCTACGTTTTCAGATGTTACTGTGCGAACTAATATGCCGCCTGTAATGCTTCATGTATCATTTCTTCGCATATTTTGCTCCGATTTCCTTTGAAAATACCGTTCGTACAAACAACAGCAGATTTGTAGTTTAATTCGATAGCCGCTTCTTCTTAAGACGTACAGAATACTGCCACAGAAACTGATAACTCGTTGTAACACGTGCTAAGACTAAGTGCGCTACCATATAACACTTCAGGTTCAGTTCCTGGAATTTCGGCAGGGTTCCCAGTACAAAACTAAATCTGATTTACAAGCATTGACAAGCACGTGAAACTTTTTCTGCCACAATTCTTTCCTTTTTGCACCAAAACATAATTCTTCAGCGCAGAACGAAGCTATCCACCGAATACGCAAACACTTTTATAGTGAAGGCTGACTCAAGTAACACAAAATAAAAGTTACCATTTGACATCAACGGCAGCCCATAGGCGGTGTGCAAGACTTCTGAACACACGAACATACAGTGGTTTGCAGAGTATGTATGAGGGTGTAGTTACCCATTAAAAAAACCGATCCGATTTCTGCAATTCACCCGCAGGTGATTTTCCAGCCAACAGTGCTGTTCGAATTTCATTCAGTCTGGACCAGCTTTCTTGCGCCACAGATTATGTGAAAAGTGTCGCCTGCGAATGGACAGCAGCATGTAGGGGGAAGTCGTGCCTTTAACTACGGCCCTCTCTTTCCAGATGTTCAAAGCGAGCCGCAGCCGACGCCCTCCGAATCAGGCGGTACCCCTAGCAGCCTCGACTGCCCACAGCTTCGCCTACCAGCCCAACATACACGTCCCAGCTGATCTTATCTCTGTCTCTTCGAGATGAACCGTTTATCCCGGATTAGCCCTGTACAAACAGTCGCCGATGGAAATGTGTTGAGCGATATTTAAGACTGCGGATTTAAATGTCTGTTGCAGTTAAGGGATTACAGAGCTCCTGCTTACTTATTGTAGAACCTGAGTTTCTAGAAAAAATTAAAAGGTACTAGCGGTGCACATTGGTAACTGGGAAGCTGCACGATACGCCCGCCAAAATGCCTTGCAAAATACAACTCAACAATTTCCGTTCTGAAGCCGGGATTTTTTCCTTTTTTCGCCGAGGCCCTAGCAGCCTCAACCAGGACATTTAGATTTAATATTCGTAATAAATTTATTAAATTGAGGTTTTAGGGCTGTCTTCCATAATGGAACTTTTATTTATTTCATTATGTTTATTACGTAGATAATAATACATACTATCCGTCGTTTACAACTGAATGTTTATTTTGTTTTAGCCACAAACATCAGCTGCAAATGCTGGATAATATTTATTAAATGTACATGATAAACATAACTGAGGAAGAATTGTTGCAAAGAGTAACAATATCTACTCTATTATTGGATTTATACTTATGCACTGCGGTATCATGTTTGTGTTGCATGGATTATTGTGGACAGATAGATAGATAGGTAGACAGATAGAGAGAGAGAGAGAGAGAGAGAGAGAGAGAGAGAGAGAGAGAGAGCGTAACAAGGAATTCTCCTTCGGAGGATGGAGCGGAAGGGTTGCAAATCATGTTAGTTTTGTGGAAAGGGAGTGGAGGAAACGAACACAACTTAGTTGAAATAAAACGCAGAACTTACGAAAAACTGTGTTTATGAATCACCGAACATACTAATGCTACCGCTTTATATAAGGGACCTACACCTCTTGCAACGTCAACGACCGTGCCACGGCGGGTACACCGGTTCCCATCAGATAACCGAAGTTAATCTCCGTCGCGCCTTGCCATTACTTGGATATGTGACCGCCCAGGTAATCCGCGTGCTGTTGGCAATTTTTCCTTCCCCTTTGACTTTACAGCGTAGAGTCTCTGATCACCAGTGTTAGGGCGAATGTACCGTAATAAATTGCAAACCTCTCCAGTGTCTCATGGAGTGAGGGCACGCGAAACTGGACGTTGATCCGTCCGTCGCATGAGGACGTTAAGCTCAGCGGCCCTTGTTGGTATTCGAGAGGAGTAGATTATGTGCCGGCACCGGGTTTCTCTCATTATTATCATACAATACAAATATAACACCACACTATCCACTCATTCGTTACTCAACTAGACTCCGCAAATGCACTTAAACAACATAGAACGCTCGCACTTCGATGGAAAGGTGCTTACGGATGCAAAGGACAGAAAACACCTTTCCAATTCAGGCAGCTGAACCTGCCCTTCGGGGTCTCCCAGCCATTCATACCATACGGCTTTAGTTTACTTTACTACCTGCAGTGTACTTAACCGAGAAGGTAAACGTTTTTTGAGATGCGTACATTTTATTTTTTGCCAGGCAGGTAACTTTCAGATGGAGATACATCCCGTAAGCACGCTTTTGTAGTTTTCGCCATTGGGTGGTAACACATCAAAATAGTTGCGAACTGAAGGCTTTTAGAATCCGGGCATATCTAAGTTTTCCAATTGGAGGAAGTGTAGTGGTAAACAGCAAAATAGTGTTGACAGTTCACGACAAATGGCTCTTTATACAGTTGCGTTCACGACGTGTTGTTCAAACTGACATCGAAACGAGATGTCTGTCTGTGTGATGCGACAGGATGCGAATTCATTTGGAAATGTCATTGTTGTTTTTTTAGGGGGAGGGAGAAGTGAGATGAGACCCGTTGGGTATGGCCTTGATAGGGAGTAACCATGCGCCGGCACATAGCCTCCTACTCTACATCCGATGGGCAGATCACCATTAACAACGTTGCTAGCATTCACTCCGTAATGACTTCAAAGAGCATTATTTGCTCAGGAACCATTGTACCATACATGTTCCTCTCCTGATTCACTGCACGGGAATACCTTTCACCAGGACTAGACCACATCTTTCGCGAGCACGGGTCGACAGTCCATTCTTTACGGACTGATAGTTTAGCGTTTTCTAGTGATAGACTTGTACGGTACTCAAACATAATCGTGTGTTAACCTTCCTTCCGTGAGAGAGATGCATGATTGCGAGTAGAGACGAGGAGGACCGTCTAATTCTCGCAACCGTACGTCAGTAGCACTACGTTGCACGTCCAGTGCTATTTATATCACACTACAGTTTCTCATTGCAGACGAAAACCAAATGGATGAACCCATCTTTGAAGCCCAGCCACCACCCAGGAAAGTTGCAAACCAAGCAATAAACCTATCATGGAGAGGACGATAAGCAGCAGCCTCTCAACAAGGTCAATACAGTGTCATACGTATCGAGCAATCAATCAACAAGTGATAAACAGCTGAAGGGGGTATCAGAGCAGTCCAACTGTGTCCAGCCTGTATCGATAACAGTAGGGCTCCTACAAATACTTGCCCAGTCAACCAGCATGAGACGCATGACAGTAATCCTTTTCCAGTCTTTGTGGAGAGCACACATAAAAACATCAGCCTATCCTCCTTTACAGAGCGGGCAAGCCTTCAGGCCGCATATTCTGTGATGAGGCGCAGCCGTCCAACACCTTGTCGCAGCTCGTGGCTTTACAGACCTTCGACAACATTCCATAGATGCTCACTATGTAGTACGCAAATGGCTGAAGTGCTTCGCCGTTTTCGAGATGCTCGTTCTCAGATGCCAGGCCATAACAATTCCGTTTTTGTAAAAGCAGTTTACTTAGCTGATTTCCCCATTTGTGTCCCATAATGTTGCCAAAATGATTCCCCACCCGTCTCTGCTTCGCTCGTCTACTTCCTTTAGGGCGTAACGCACCCGCAACGCCACCGGGCGGCCGGCGGCATTCAGTCTCGGGGTGTGGAGTGGTCGTAAATGTTGTGGGTCGTCAGGGTAGCTCGTTAGTGTTCCGCTCTTATCCCTGGTCTTCAGTAAGTGGACGGGATGACGGGACATGTGTTAACACATTGTGGAACAGCTTCCATGGTACAAGAAAGCAGCCACAGGGTGGAAAAATTGTAGAGAAAGAGGCAGAATGGAAATGTTCAAAAAATAATTGAGGTCAGTGGGTGTTCGTCTGAGCTGAAGAGGTTGGCACAAGAAAGGAATTCGTGGCTAACCACACCGAATTAGTCAATACATTCATGAGCAAAACCAGTAGGAGGGGAAGGGGGGGGGGCGGGGGACTGGGGATCCCAACAGATCAAACTATGACTGCTGTGCCACGTGATAAAATTGTTACTTCGCACTTAGTGCGGCATCACAGCCAAGGTAGCAAAAATAATGTGACACATACAGTGAAACTGATTGTGTTTCTGTGCGATGGGGTACACTGCAACTACAAATGTTATTGAAGACTGGGGGACAGTGCCTTAAACTGGTAATCCTAAAGTATACATGAAGTATAACTCTACAGTAAACTTAAAAACTTTCAGACACAATTCGGAATATATCGCTCTGTTAGGACAACTAGAAAGAATAGATGAAAGCAGATTAACTAAACAAATGTTCAGTACTTCAGTGCTAATAAGAATAAAACTAGCTACATAAATGAAACTCGAAAAGACCTACAAGAAATGAATATTCCTGAAATTTTCCGACACAGAAAGTACTTCAGAACTAAAAGTAAGAGGTCTGAAGGTTTCCAAGGGTAAGAAAAACAGAACGCAGAAGAATCTTCACCTCGCATCAGTACAAACAGCAGAGTGGAACAATGAAAAAATACTGAGGAAGAAGAAAAACGAAATACAACCGGAAGTAAGGAATCGTAGTAGTATGTAGTCTATAGTTGGACTGTTTCGGCTTACGAAACAGTTTTTTCTGCTGATGAGTTTCACGGACTTGTCCGTCAATAGCTCGATACGAGAGTTTCAACAACACAGCTGGGACGTGGGAAACAGCTGACGGAAGAACCGCTGATATAGAGGCTCCCAAAACAACACATGCGCTCAATTAACTGATATGCACGGACTGTTTTTTTTTCGGATAAGCGTATCCTCTGACGCAAATCGGTCTTGTACGTGAGGGTGACATAACATAATCCTATAGAGAAGGCTCCAGAAAAGAAAGCTGCAGAAAAGAAGAATCCCGACACAAAACTGATAAGACGTGATCCTCGTTAGAGAATCTACTGGCGGACTACAGATTGCTGAGGGCAACTATTCTAAAAACGCATAATAAAATGTCGAAGTTCGACTACTTAAAAGTCCGGTGTTAACACATGATCGTACTATTGTGTTACTGAACATGGGCTAAACATTCCTTTGTTATTCTCTTCTAAGTGATGCGCGTGCTCTTCGGGCCAGTGCTAACTGATTGATGTGCCAGAATATGTCAGCGGAAATAAAATGAATGAAGTTCTAAATTCAGAGATGATTCTGTCAACTTGGGTTCCCTCCTATTGAGGATGTCGACGTTTCTTAGTATTTCCTGAATTTTCTATTAGGGTTTCCCTCCTTTAGTTGAAAAATGGTTCAAATGGCTCTGAGCATTATGGGACTTAACATCTGTGGTAATCAGTCCTCTAGACTCAGAACTACTTAAAACTAACTAACCTAAGAACATCACACACATCCATGCCCGAGGCAGGATTCGAACCTGCGACCGTAGCAGCAGCGGTTTCGGACTGAAGGGCCTAGAGCCGCTGGGCCACAACGGCCGGCTAGCTGAGAAGATCACCATTCTGGCTGTCAGTGAGTCGCTTTCCATTTCTCCCTTCTGCTATAATTTTGAACAGGGGCGGTGGCAAGGAGAGGGGGGGGGGCATGGGATACCCCAATGGAGTATCATATTAGACTGGATAAAATGACTTCAGAAATCAGCGAATATATTATTCCAACAGATTCAATGACTTTTTTTTTTAATAATTGTGTAGCAATATGGGTTGCAATGTATTTCAAACACATTTCAACAAAACGAATAAGAACGGCAAATAGCTTTCTATCTAAACCAATAATTACCATATAACTTAAAATAAGCGTCTTATTATTTATTAATACATCGACAGATATCAAGTCTCCCTGGTTTTCCAATTAAGAGTCGACGTATTTGGTTCTGCATTTCATTTATGATGCAAACGTAAACCTTTGTGTTCAAACGATTGATATTTTCGTTAGAAATTTACTTCATTGTTGCAAATTTGGTTGTACAGTACAATATGGTTAGCTAATTCACTACCTGGTTATAAACTACGTTTACCGTGATTCAGCAACAAAGACGTGGACGTAATAGCTTTTGTTCACGTCGGGATGCTTGACATCGTGCTTGATTTCGGTGAGTCGCCTTGCCCCTCGCCACTGTATTCAGTACCAACGGCAGGTGCGCCTGTCACTGTCATTTCATGGACATTTTACCGTATAAACAATGGTTGTGGTTTGTATTCCACTGGTAGCCGCCAGCTCGAGAGTTACGGCGATTGGGTGGAAACACTCATCGAAATCAGTCACCCTTATCGGACCTCCGGGCGGGGACTACTCAAGAGGACGTCGATATCAGGAGAAATTAAACTGACGTTCAACGGATCGGAGCATGGAATGTCAGATCCTTTAATCCGGCAGGTAAGTTAGAAAATTTGAAAAGGGAAACGGATACATTACAGTTAAGTATAGTGGGAATTAGTAAAGTTCGGTGGCAGGAGGAACAAGACTTCTGGTCTTAGTCATGTGGGACGGAAACCGAAGAGAAGGAAAAGTAGTAGGTGAATATGGAATGCGGGTAAGGAATGAAAGAGGAAGCCGCCTTGTAGAATTCTGCACAGAGCATAACTTAATCATAGCTAACACTCGGTTTAAGAATCATGAAGGAAGGTTGTATACGTGGAAGAAGCCTGGAGACGCTGGAATGTTTCAAATAGATTATATAATGGTAAGACAGAGATTTAGGAACCATGATTTAAATTGTAAGGTATTTCCATTGGCAGATGTGGACTCTGACCACAATATATTGGTTATGAACTGTAGATTAAAACTGAAGAAATTACAAAAAGGTGGGAATTCAAGGAGATGGGACCTGGATAAACTGAAAGAACCAGAGGCTGTAGAGAGTTTCAGGGAGAGTATTAGGGAACGATTGACAAGAACGGGGGAAAGAAATACAGTGGAAGAAGAATGGGTAGCTCTGGGAAATGAAATAGCGAAGGCAGCAGAGGATCAAGTAGGTAAAAACACGAGTGTTAGTAGAAATCCTTGAATTTAATTGATGAAAGAAGAAAATATAAAAATGCAGTAAATGAAGCAGGCAAAAAGAAATACAAATATCTCAAAAATGAGGTCGACAGGAAGCGTAAAATGGCTAAGTAGGGATGGCTAGAGGACAAATATAAGGACGTGGACGCATATATCACTAGGGGTAAGATAGATACTGCATACAGGAAAATTAAAGAGGCCTTCGGAGAAATGAGAATTACTTGTATGAATATCAAGAGCTCAGATGGAAAACTAGTTCTAAGCAAAGAAGGGAAGGCAGAAAGGTGGAAGGCTGATATACTTGAGGGCAATATTATGGAAATGGAAGAGGACGTAGATAAAGATGAAATGGAGTATATGAAACTGCGTGAAGAGTTTGACAGAGCACTTAAAGACCTAAGTCGACACAAGGCCCCTGGAGTAGGCAAGATTCCATTAGAACTATTGATAGCCTTGGGAGAGCCAGGCCTGTCGAAACTCTACCATCTGGTGAGCAATATGTATGAGACAGGTGAAATACTCTCGGACTTCAAGTAGAATAATAATAACTCCAATCCCAAAGAAAGCAAGTGTTGACAGGTGTGAAGATTACCGAACTCTCGGTTTCATAAGTCACGGATGTAAAATACTAACAAGAATTCTTTACAGACGAATGGAAAATTAGATAGAAGCCGACCTCGGGGAAGATCAGTTTGGATTCCGCAGAAATGTTGGAACATGTGAGGCAATACTGACCGTATGACTTATCTTAGAAGATAGATTGAGGAAAGGCAAACCTACGTTTCCAGCATTTGTAGACTTGGAGAAAAGAAAACTTTTGACAATGTTGACAGGAATACTCTCTTTCAAATTCTGAAAGTGGCAGAGGTCAAATACAGGGAGCGAAAGGCTATTTACAATTTGTACAGAAACCAGTTATAAGAGTCGAGGGGCATGAAAGGGAAGCAGTGGTTGGGAAGGGAGTGAGACAGGGTTGTAGCCTGTCCCCGATGTTATTCAATCTGTACATTGAGCAAGCAGTAAAGGAAACAAAAGAAAAATTTGGAGTAGGAATTAAAATCCATAGAGAAGATATAAAAACTTTGAGGTTTGCCGATGACATCGTAATTCTGTCAGAGACAGCGAAGGACCTGGAAGAGCAGTTGAACAGAATGGACAGTGTCTTGAAATGAGGATATAAGATGAACATCAACAAAAGCAAGACGAGGATAATGGAATGTAATCGAATTAAGTCAGTTGTGCTGTAGGGATTGGATTAGGAAATGAGACACTTAAAGTAGTAGATGAGTTTTGTTATTTGGAGAGGAAAATAACTGATGATGGTCGAAGTAGAGAGGGTATAATATGCAGACTGGCTGTGGCAAGGAAAGCGTTTCTGAAGAAGAGAAATTTGTTAACATCAAGGATAGATTTAAGTGTCAGGAAGTCTTTTCTGAAAGTATTTGTACGGAGTGTAGCCATGTATGAAAGTGAAACATGGACGATAAATACACTACTGCCCATTAAAATTGCTACACCAAGAAGAAATGCAGATGATAAAAGGGTATTCATTGGACAAATATATTATACTAGAACTGACATGTGATTACATTTTCACACAATTTGGGTGCATAGATCCTGAGAAATCAGTACCCAGAACAACCACCTCTGACCGTAATAACGGCCTTGATACGCCTGGGCATTGAGTCAAACAGAGCTTGGATGGCATGTACAGGTACAGCTGCCCATGCAGCTTCAACACGATACCACAGTTCATCAAGAGTAGTGTCTGGTGTATTGTGACGAGCCAGTTGCTCGCCCACCATTGACCAGGCTTTATCAGTTGGTGAGAGATCTGGAGAATGTGCTGGCCAGGGCAGCAGTCGAACATTTTCTGTATCCAGAAGGCCCGTACAGGACCTGAAACATGCGGTCGCGCATATCCCACTGAAATGTTGGGTTTCGCAGGGATCGAATGAAGGGTAGAGCCACGGGTCGTAGCACATCTGAAATGTAACGTCCACTGTCCAAAGTGTCGTCAATGTGAACAAGAGATGACCGAGACGTGTAACGAATGGCACCCCATACCGTCACGCCGGGTGATACGCCAGTATGGCGATGACGAAAAATACACGCTTCCAATGTGGGTTCACCACGATGTCGCCAAACACGGATGCGACCATCATGATGCTGTAAACAGAACCTGCATTCATCTGAAAAAATGCCGTTTTGCCATTCGTGCACCCAGGTTCGTCGTTAAGTACTCCATCGCAGGCGCTCCTGTCTGTGACGCAGCGTCAAGGGTAACCGCAGCCATGGTCTCCGAGCTGATAGTCCATGCTGCTGCAAACGTCGTCGAATTGTTCGTGCAGATGGTTGTTGTCTTGCAAACGTCCTCATCTGTTGACTCGGGGATCGAGACGTGGCTGCACGATCCGTTACAGCCATGCGGGTAAGATGCCTGTCATCTCGACTGCTAGAGATACTAGGCCGTTGGGATCCAGCACGGCGTTCCGTATTACCCTCCTGAACCCACTGTATTCTGCTAACAGTCGTTGGATCTCGACCAACGCGAGCTGCAATGTCGCGATACGATAAACAGCAATCGCGATAGGCTACAATCCGACCTTTATCAAAGTCGGAAACGTGATGGTACGCATTTCTCCTCGTTACACGAGGCATCACAACAACGTTTCACCAGGCAACGCCGGTCAACTGCTGTTTGTGTATGAGAAATCGGTTGGAAACTTTCCTCATGTCAGCACGTTGTAGGTGTCGCCACCGGCGCCAACCTTGTGTGAACGCTCTGAAAAGCTATTCATTTGCATATCACAGCATCTTCTTCCTGTCGATTAAATTTCGCGTCTGTAGCACGTCATCTTCGTGGTGTAGCAATTTTAATGGCCAATAGTGTAGTTTAGACGAAAAGAGAATAGCCGGTCGGGTTGGCCGAGCGGTTCTAGGCGCTACAGTCTGGAACCGCGCGACCGCTACGGTCGCAGGTTCGAATCCTGCCTCGGGCATGGATGTGTGTGATGTCCTTAGGTTAGTTAGGTTTAAGCAGTTCTAAGTTCTAGGGGACTGATGACCTCAGCAGTTAAGTCCCATAGTGCTCAGAGCCATTTGAAAAGAGAATAGAAGCTTTCGAAATGTGGTGCTACAGAAGAATGCTGAAGATTAGATGGATATATCGCGTAACTAATGAGGAGGTCGTGAATAGAATTGGGGAGAAGAGGAATTTGTGGCTCAACTTGACTAGAAGAAGGGAGCGGTTGGTAGGACGTACTCTGAGGCATCAAGGGATCACCAAAATCGTAGAGTACTGAAAAAGAAATAATAAACAAGGGATCAACCAAAGCAATGAAGTCCAACCAAGCACTAGCAGACGGAAAATTCATAAAACACAAAAGGTGTAAAAATGTAGCATGCAGGACAATGTCTCTTATTGCAATACTGACATAGCAGAATAAAGAACATGTACCATGTGGAAATTGTGTATCAGTCTCCTGAGAACCAGTTCATTAATATAACCTAAATATAAAAATTTCTTCACCTTCTTACATGCTTTTCCCAAAAAAGTAAAGCCTTGGGATGTACTTGAAGCTGTGTTTACCCACACCTCTTTTACTCTTCTTATTGTGCGACTGGAATAGCTAGCGGTTTCTGCAACCATTTCGAGCATACTATTTAATGTGATTTTTGCTTTCTCGTTTGCTTCTTCCGACAAAAATTTAAAGACATTGCACATAATCACACTGCCTGATTATGAAGAACTTTCGCCGCATGAAGAACTTTCGCAGCACCTACTGGCCTTGAAAATGGTTCAAATGGCCCTGAGCACTAGAGCACTTAACTTCTGAGGTCATCAGTCCCCTAGAACTTAGAACTACGTAAACCTAACTAACCTAAGGACATCACACACATCCATGCCCGAGGCAAGATTCGAATCTGCGACCGTAGCGGTCGCGCGGTTCCAGACTGTAGCGCCTAGAACCGCTCGGCCACTCCGGCCGGCTACTGGCCCTGAGGTTGCAATACTATCCTATGCAGTAAAGGGATTTCAACAACAAAAGCTGGAACTCCCAGATGACTGGCGTCACTCAACTGAGGCGGAACAAAAGGGTGAAACCACCCATCGTTCACAACAAGAATGTGTTTCTGCGCTGAGATCACGTTATTTTGCAGGAGTTCTACTTTAACCACGAGCACTTTAAATCATATTTTCAGAAATTTACAAAAGTTAAATTGAAAATAAATTCTTTTATTAACTCAATTTCCATAGTAAATTACTTTATATTTCTGAATGATTTCTCTTTTGAAATTTCTTTCGTTCTATTAGCATTTATCTGCAGCAACCCAGAAACTTTTTTATTTTATGTTTTCTCCATCTTTTACTACATATAAATATGTATGTGCAGTGCTTGAGAGTGTTATTCCTGACGGATACTGCTTGATTTAGGGGGCAGTCCAATCTTTGTAATTAATATACTATAAAATCTATACATGAATGCTGAACGGCCCGTCGCAGATGGGCATAGTTGAGATGGGAAAAATTGCGTAACTGCGTACAAAATTCACGGGAAAGAGTAAGCTGTACGAAGGTCAAAAAATACACATTGCCACTGCCACTGCTGCTGCTGTATACAGTGTCTCTGGTTACGCATAATTACAACTTCGACTGCCGCGACACCACCATTCACACACAGCAGAGGACAGCGGTCTGACGCTACAGCAGCCCCCGTGGCCGAAGCGGAGCGTCGTCGAGAAAATGCGTAGCAAAATGCACGCTACGTCCCGAACGAGTCGTGCGCACCGGTTGCGGTTGTGCGTCGGGCGGTTGTTGACTCTGTGGTTGTTGTGCCGGCACCGGAAGATGAGCCTATCTTCTTGGTGCTTCAGCTGGAAGCGCCTCCCTGAAGGTGTAGACGGGCTTGACGCGATCATGAGAGACGGTTGTCCTTCTGCCATTTACCGCAGTATCCAGCGTCCGCGTACCTCTTCTTAAAACACGGTGTGGGCCAGTATACGGAGGATGTAACGGCGGTTTCACGCCGTCCACACGTAGCACATTACGTGCGAGCGATCGTCCAAGTCATGATGGACGTAACTAGATGATGTGCCTTGTCTGGAGACTTTGCGAAGACGGGTGCGAGCTATGTGGTACTGCAAACATTGTAAAAGTCTGGATGATCATAAGATGAAGACTGCAGAGAACTGGCATCAGTAAATCGTCCTGGGGACGTAGATTTTCTCCATAAACCAGTTCCGCTGCGGATGAATCTGTGTCTTGCTTCTAAGTATTCCGCAGACCAAGGATAACTAGTGGAAGAGCAGTCGTCCAGGAGGTGTCGTGATACACAAGAACAGCTTTGAGGGAACGGTGCCTTCACTCGATAACGCCATTGCTCGCCAGGTGATAGCTGGTGGTTTTATTGTGTACATATTCACAGAAACTTGCGAGCAGGGCGAACAAATAAGACTCAGGTTGTCGTCCGCAGTCAGCTGTAATGTGCAGAGGATAACCAAACCTAGCTAACCGCGTCCACATGAAAGCGGAAGCGTTAAGTTCCTGCTGAAGTGTTGTCCACCGGCAGTACTTCCGGCTAACCAGTGAAACAATCTACCATGGTTAATACGTGGCATTGGCCATTCAACGGAGGCTCTTGTTCTACTACGTCAACGTGCACATGCGAAAACGTAAGGTAGTATCTGGGAAATCGCAGACAGCCTTATGCACGTGGCGAAACACTTGGTTACGATTGTATTGTAGGTATGAACGTGTCCAGTCACGACAGTCTATTTCCGTGCCAGGCCACACAAAACACATTGATTAAAGGCAAAAGATGGACATATTTCAGCCTGACAAAAGTTGTGTAGGATGCTGAAAGCTTGTCTTCGAAATGTGACTGGTAAGAAAGGGCGAGATATTTCCTGAGAGACGTCACAATACAGTTTGACTTTCTCACCAGGCACGCTCGCAAGTTGTAACTGTAACACAGATGTGTTGTCAAGTAGAAAGCTCTGGAGCTCATGATCATCCTGCTATGCCTGGGCGAGTTCCATTAACTGTTGATGAGGAGAGGCAATCAGCAATTACACTGTCAATATCCGAAATGTGGTTGACGTCTGTGCTGAACTGGGCTATGAATTCCAGGTCGTTATACTTGCGAGGTGAGCAGCAGTTGTTGCTGTTACGCTTGAAGGCGTATCTCAATGGTTTATGATCAGTGTATATGGTGAATACCCTTGCATCTAGCAGTGGCCGAAAGTACTTAATTCCGTCGTACACGGTAAGGAGCTCATCGTCGTAGGAACTCCATTTCTACTATACGGCTAAGCACGAATTGAGAAACTTATAGCACGTGTGACCTGACACAAAACTACAACGCGACGCGCACGTTCTACACTTGTCGCGCTGGTCCTGCGCACATTGCGACGCATACACAAGCTTCGCAAGCGCCGACTGGCGACGCTCTGCGCTGACAGAACCGAAGCGCGCGCGCACACTGATTTTTCTCAAACGAATTTATAGAAACTATTTGGTGAAAAGATTTGATCTTTGCCTTACTTGTAGCGTTATATGTCAGCTTCATGGCGAAGTGCCCATCATCTCGCTAATGGTCATACTTATTGTGATAAACACATTTTAGTAAGACACTATGCAAAATTCAAAAAATGTGCGATGAAAAACAGGGGGCGCTATGATTTTGCGTTTGGTCGTAATACACCATACGCTGCTGCGCACGAAAATTAACTAACATACTGGATTTTTCTTTAGACTTGGGAGGAGGTCTCTATCTGTCTCCGATCCCGAGAAAGTTGATCCAATGTAGCGCATTCACTCCCGATCTCACGCCCGCGGGAATGAAATGTGTAGGTTAGAGTCATAACTCACATGCTCCGAAATGATGAAAATTGAGATGCCTACGTATTCACATATAGCTTTGTACAAAGAACATAATTCACGAAACAATTATTCACATTTGGCACAAGATCCTTGAGAAAACCGGTGTTAAACTTCATGGTTAATTTCAAAAGTCTCATGTTCCGCGGGATCTTGTGAGTTTTCTCCCGTACCTCATCTTGACCAATCAGCGATTAGCTCAATCGGCGCAATTTTCTTGTGTAGTAGTAAATATTGATGCCAGTGGAGTGTGATTTCTGTTCTGTTCAGTTATTTTGGGGAATATAATTCAATATAGTGGTTGGAATAAAACTGATTTGAGACACAAGTCATAGAAGAAAACGTTTCACCCGTTGGAGAAAGAGGAAGGCCAAGGAAACGTTCATAGCATCCAGAAATGTGGAAGCCAAACGAATGAGGTTAGAATATCCTGTTTTCTTCATTGTTTTCAAATTAAACTGATTCTTGTTATTGGCTTGATTTGTTCCTCCAGGTAAGAATGTATAGGACTCTTTCTTTGGAACTTAACAGTGAGGAATCGCAAATTCAATATTTTAAGTCCATTTTTGAAAAATAAACAGAACCTCACAGTGTAGTTTGTTCTATCATTATAGGTACAAACCTTCAGTGCTGCCCCAGTATCCGACATGTCAACACCGTGGAGGAGCATTACTTGCTGTTCAGTTTCTATGAACAATATCAAAAACTTTCATGATCTCCATATCGAGTCGCAACACGATTGTTCCCGCGAAACCAACATCGTCCAAACAGCTTGGTACCAAAACTCAAAAGATCCAAAATGGGGATTGTCAAAACTTACATGTTCCATAGCTCATTAACAAAACTCACATGATCCGTAATATAACCTTAAATAATTGTAATTTCTCAATAAGCAAACATAATATGAAATATACATAATGATTTATAGCCATTGTTCTTGCACATACTGATGTCAATATATGGGACATGCGCACGACGCATGTAAAACACGTTTTTAGTCATTTGTGAAAATGTATGTTTTTGGAGCATGTGAGTTATGCTTCTAATCTACTCAAATGTTCACAACATCCCTCATATCTCCTAAACCGCTCGAGACATCGAACGAGATTTTGACGATTGATGGCACACAAGGAGGGGAGTATAGTTCCAGTTCGTAAACACACTGAACTTCCTTATCTATGGTGATATACCAGAAGTTGTACTTTCTATTTTATTTTTTTCTTCCAGTGACGCTAATTATGGTTCAAATGGCTCTGAGCACTATGGGACTCAACTGCTGAGGTCATAAGTCCCCTAGAACTTAGAACTACTTAAACCTAACTAACCTAAGGACATCACACACATCCATGCCCGAGGCAGGATTCGAACCTGCGACCGTAGCGGTCGCGCGGTTCCAGACTGTAGAGTGACGCTAATTCTTTAAGAGTTATCGACAGTTAGTGAAACAAGAGTTTCCTAGTACGAAAATAAACATGAAATTTCTTCTCTTAGGTTACACCAAACCGATACAATAGGTTTTTTGTAAGCTATTGAGCTCTCTGGTCGCCAATTACTTGTTTAATGAGATACTCTATTTCAGAATTCTGTCACAATAGCTGCTGCAAAAATGAGTTTGTGCAAATTATACTGTGTTTTGGCAAAAGAAGTACAATTACACCTCCAAACACGAGAAATGTGGCCGTTACTCATAAATGGAGGTGCCATTTGTTGATTGAGAAGTCGCCTTATTAATTAGAACCTGGAATCGTGCCTAAAATTGAAATCAACAACATAGAAACTGGACTTACCAAACTTTACAAAGACATTCAAGGCTATTGTGCACATTAGTGTTTGTCAGTCATTGTCATAATTTAATTTTATGTATACTTTGCAATTAAATTTCATCAACAAATAATATCGTTGACAAGTATGACATCAAGTTTTATTCAGCGTACCTGTAGTTCAATAAGACTTAAAACTTTAGTAAAGTGTATTAAGTTAACTTCAGGGAGCGTTGTGTAGTGAAAGAAGATGGGGTGTGGAATATTGAGAAAGGTATGTTGACGTAGTCTGGACATACAAAGGAGAGGACCGAAAGGAGATAGCTGAAACAAGCATACGAAAAGAATGTGGATGGGAGAACAGGATGGGGTCGACCTCAGCGAACGTATCTCAATCAGACTGAGGATATTATTTAGCGAAGGCTCGCTTATGATGACCCTAAGTAAGTTAATAACAATGTACCTTCCTATATAGTTTAAGTGTAAAAAATCTAACTCTCAAAAAAATTTAAATCATTGTACTGTTGATATTTGGCTCTGTCGACTAATGAGTATGTCGACCGTTGGATTAGGTGATGTCCAGGTTTTCTTTTTACGTAGAGATCTTGTAAACTTTGTTGACTTAAGACCCACTGCTGGTAATATATATATATATATATATATATATATATATATATATATATATATATATATATATATATATATATATTTCCCTCCATGCCAGCCTGTGCATTAAAATCACCTTACAAGATTTTCTCACAATGTTTGGGTATCTTGCATGTAGTTCCTTCTTGTCTTTCCTACAATCTTCCAGTATTTGAGGAGCTTTCTTGCTGTCACTGTTAGAGGGAGCGTGAGCATTTATCAGTGCATATATTTTGTTGCTTGATTTTACTGTAATGACTGAGATTCTTTCGCATGGGGATGTAAAGTCGACAACTGAATCTAAAATCCTATTTCTTACTGCAAAGACAGCTCCAAGCACTGATAAATTTCCTTTGATTTTTATGGTCGGTTTATCTTTAAATATGCTGAAGTTTTCTGAGTCGATATGGTAGTCAAGTTGGAAACGTGTTTCCTGGATTGCTAGTATATCAATGGCGAATTTTTCTAGAGGGTCAGTTGTATATGTGTGTCAGTTTTCAGCAGGGTGCTGGATATTAAAAATACCTTAACAAGTTGTTTTTTTTGGGGGGGGGGGGATGTGGCGAAGAGATTTTGAGTATCTCCGATTCATCTCTGTATGATATTCCCAATCCCAGAGAATCCTTTGGATCGAGAACTTTCGGACATGTGTCCGGGGTTTGGGGTAGTTGCGTTTGTTCCATTATGCCTGTTTTACAAATTAAAGGAATAAGTGGAGATGATCTTTGGGGAAAGATCACAAAATTACAACTCGATTGTTGAGATCTAGTGGTGCCTGTAACTGTTCTCCGGCTAAGCTGTTTTAGTACGCGAGAGTTGATTTATTTCGCTGAAGTCCGCCGGCAAGCCGCTGAGAACCTCACCTGTTCGGCACTTGACGATGACATGCGCCACCCCTTCCCTTGCTACGACAACGTAACAGGTTCGTGGCAGTTCATTTTTTTTATTATTATTTATTTAAAGGAGACGAGACCCGTGGGGTAACGGATGCTGCAAAAGTAAAAGCAGACAAACTTAGATCTCATCCACACTTTGAAAAAGAAAAGAAAATTCATTCCAAGAAAATGAAGAAGCAGTTTACATGTGTCCCTCATGATGAACCTGTTGATGCAAATGAAGCCATGTGCGAAGGTGACTTTTTTCAGTTCATTTTTGATACAGCGACATGTTCACTAAGCAACTTTTTTTTAAAAAAAATCCCTGAAACTTGTTGTGAAAAGCTTCCATTGTATTTAAAAGCGCTGTTTTGAGACAGCAATATTCAATATCACGATTATTTTTTTGGCAATGTTTCAACAGGCTTCGAAAGTGAATCAAAGATTCTCTTTCACTATCTCGAGCAAAAAAGAGATGATTTATTTTCGAACGAAATAAATTCTTCTAACGTCGAAAAAATTATGTTTCCTTTCTCCTATAACTTACTGCGACATAACGTCTACTACGAAGTAGGATTTTTGGATCCACTGATCGTTCGTTCTGGATCGTGGACAGATTTCTAATGGAAAAATGCTTTAATTTATGTTAATAAGGAAGCGAAACGTTTCAAAACGTTTCCTCTATACGATCAAAGTATCTTATTATGCTTGAGAAGAGTACGTACTCACTCTCCATTTCAACTAAACAGACTTGAAACTGGCGATGATCAGGAGCTTTAGCGCTATAACGTGCGCCCACATGTGGTGTTTATGGAAGAGCCACAGACAAGGAGCTGAAGAGCCTCATGTGGCTCGCGAGCCGCGGTTTGCCGACCAGTGACGTAACGCATTAGGGAATGCGGCAGTTCTTGCAAAGAATATGCATAAGATTAAATATGTCACAGTACGGAAGGGAGTAGTTGATTCGGATAACTACTTAACACAAAACAGAATTACGTTCCTACCAAATAGACCAGATCTAATGAAAATCAATTTCCAAAGTTGATACAGATTGCTTGAAGAACAACTCCGAGGCTTTCGCTTGTGACACGAGAACAAGATCCCAAGGAGTAGCCAGACCTCCGCGGCACATTACCCAGGCACACGAGTATTACAGACAGTCATGAAACTACACTCCTGGAAATTGAAATAAGAACACCGTGAATTCATTGTCCCAGGAAGGGGAAACTTTATTGACACATTCCTGGGGTCAGATACATCACATGATCACACTGACAGAACCACAGGCACATAGACACAGGCAACAGAGCCTGCACAATGTCGGCACTAGTACAGTGTATATCCACCTTTCGCAGCAATGCAGGCTGCTACTCTCCCATGGAGACGATCGTAGAGATGCTGGATGTAGTCCTGTGGAACGGCTTGCCATACCATTTCCACCTGGCGCCTCAGTTGGACCAGCGTTCGTGCTGGACGTGCAGACCGCGTGAGACGACGCTTCATCCAGTCCCAAACATGCTCAATGGGGGACAGATCCGGAGATCTTGCTGGCCAGGGTAGTTGACTTACACCTTCTAGAGCACGTTGGGTGGCACGGGATACATGCGGACGTGCATTGTCCTGTTGGAACAGCAAGTTCCCTTGCCGGTCTAGGAATGGTAGAACGATGGGTTCGATGACGGTTTGGATGTACCGTGCACTATTCAGTGTCCTCTCGACGATCCCCAGTGGTGTACGGCCAGTATAGGAGATCGCTCCCCACACCATGATGCCGGGTGTTGGCCCTGTGTGCCTCGGTCGTATGCAGTCCTGATTGTGGCGCTCACCTGCACGGCGCCAAACTCGCATACGACCATCATTGGCACCAAGGCAGAAGCGACTCTCATCGCTGAAGACGACACGTCTCCATTCGTCCCTCCATTCACGCCTGTCGCGACACCACTGGAGGCGGGCTGCAGGATGTTGGGGCGTGAGCGGAAGACGGCCTAACGGTGTGTGGGACCATAGCCCAGCTTCATGGAGACGATTGCGAATGGTCCTCGCCGATACCCCAGGAGCAACAGTGTCCCTAATTTGCTGGGAAGTGGCGGTGCGGCCCCCTACGGCACTGCGTAGGATCCTACGGTCTTGGCGTGCATCCGTGCGTCGCTGCGGTCCGGTCCCAGGTCGACGGGCACGTGCACCTTCCGCCGACCACTGGCGACAACAACGATGTACTGTGGAGACCTCACGCCCCACGTGTTGAGCAATTCGGCGGTACGTCCACCCGGCCTCCCGCATGCCCACTATACGCCCTCGCTCAAAGTCCGTCAACTGCACATACGGTTCACGTCCACGCTGTCGCGGCATGCTACCAGTGTTAAAGACTGCGATGGAGCTCCGTATGCCACGGCAAACTGGCTGACACTGACGGCGGCGGTGCACCAATGCTGCGCAGCTAGCGCCATTCGACGGCCAACACCGCGGTTCCTGGTGTGTCCGCTGTGCCGTGCGTGTGATCATTGCTTGTACAGCCCTCTCGCAGTGTCCGGAGCAAGTATGGTGGGTCTGACACACCGGTGTCAATGTGTTCTTTTTTCCATTTCCAGGAGTGTAGGATAGCCAGCCAGGAAATGTAAACACAGGTGGTGGTGATGAAGTTGTCAATAAGTGGATCAAAGAATGGGATCCTTGGAATGAATATCAAACAGCTGAAAGATGCGAGTCCTCACTGAAGATACAAAACTCACCTCAAAAAGAATCCGCCACAAGAAACGTGCCTACGACAAACGCAGGCTCACAGAAACAGAGCAGGATTTCCAGAAAAACAACACCCGATGTTTCTACAAGACATTACGTGAGGATTTGTTTCGGTATAAACCACCAACATTGTGTTTTCGCCAAATTAATGGAAAACTAGAGGCAAACAATAAAGTGAATTGTATGATAGTTGTTGACTACTTTCAAAATTTATTGAACTGCGATGCTCTAGTGGAAAGATTGCATTTTAGAAACCTTTAACAAACCCAGGCCATCATCCTCCAACAATTCAAGAAACAAGAGAGACAATTCAGCCACTCAAGAATAACAAAGTGCCAGGAGAGGATGGCATAACCGATGCGAGGTTTAAAATAGGAAGAGATTACCTCATACGAAGGATTCATACCCTCTAAGCAAAAATATGGAAAACTGAAAGGATTCTAAAGGACTGGAAGAAAGCTATTATATATCCGTTGCACAAAAAGGGTGATGGAGCAGATCCCAACAACTAGAGGCCTATCTCCTCTGTCAGGTTCTAACCAAAGCTCTCCGAAACAGATTTAAATAGCAAATATATCGTTTGGTTGGTGAACATCAAGCGGACTTCAGAAGAACCACATCATGTGCTGAGGAGATCTGGTGTCTGAAGACAAATTAAGGATGTGTTGAAGTATCAACACATTACATCGCGTCTGTGGGCTTCAAGAGGGCGTATGACCACGTTGACAGGAGGAGGGAGACGGAGATTAGTGTTTAACGACCAGTCGAGAACGAGGTCTTTAGAAATGGCGCACAAGCTCAGATTTGGGAAGGATGAGGAAGGAAATTGGCCATCCGAGCATTTGCCTGAAACGATTTAGTGAAACCACGGAAAATCTAAATCAGGATGCCCGGACGCGGGTTTGAACCATAATCCTCCCGAATGCATGTCCTGTGATCTAAGCACTGTGCCACCTCGCTCAATCCGTTGCCGACAGCCAAACCGTTTTGGACACTTCAGAAGAGCTCAGGGTAGACAGGTAGACCAGATAACTAATCTACCGGATTCTCACAGACAAAATATCTCAAGCGAAGTTGCTTGGTGAAATATCTGATTCTTCTGAAGTACGTACAGGAGTTCGATAGGAGATGACGTCTCCCCGCTTCTGTTCAACATTTTATTAGACAAAGTCGTCAGAGAATGGGGGAAATAAATCAAAGTTATAAATATCGGGAATCAAACCGAAGATTTAGCTACGTTCACTAAGACTAATGGGGAAATCAAGTACGCCATAGATACGTTAGACGAGGTAGCATCAAAGACAGGCCTCCAAATATCATTTAAGAGAACTTATTTGACGGAAAATTTACATTAAAATGTCATAAGATTTTCACTACAAATGAGATACGGGACGATTTCATATATGTCTTCTGTTAACTGTCTCGAAGAAATCACTGTACAATCTTGGGTAGACAGTGAAGTCAATTTAAAAATAACCAACAGACTTCAGAAAACGTACAGAATAACATGGAATCACTAAAATAAAATAGTGATAATCTGTAATGCGAAACTTCAGACAGTTGTCAGACAGACAGTTGTCCTGCCTGAAGCACCATATGTCTCACAAACTACAACTCTAGGAGACCATTCGAAAATTGATGAAACTGCAAAGGAGGTGCGAAAAATTCTAAGAAAAAGTTGTTGTCTTTCTAATGTAAATTGCAAGTGGATTAAAAGAAAAACTACAGACTTAAACACAGTAATAGATGGGCTCACTGATGCAATACCTAGATGCTTGAAGTTCTGTGTTCACATCTACAGAATGGACAACACTAGATTAACAAAAAACTGCTTAATATAATAAATTTAAAAACGATGAAAATCACTTGTTTAGAAGAAGTTAGGCAGGACTTACGATAAATGAATGTCACAGTAGATACCAACAAAGAAAGCAGAGCCTTTAGAATCCTAGTTGCGAGTCACGCAACTGCAGAGAAAGCTTAGAAAACATTGGAAAACAGTGGACAGAGGAACGCTAAAAACAACACAGCGAATTCAGGATATTTTGGGAAGAGAAGAAGAAAAAGAAGCTGCCAGACCAAGCCAACAAGTTCAAACGCGCCCTTTAACTGGACATAACGACGAAAGAAGAAAAATACTTTCAGTTAGACACGTAACCAGCAACTGGATGACAGTTGGACCTAGCAAATTTATTGGTTGAATCCAGTGCACGACAAAAAACCAAGACAGTGCCCTAGTGGAAGGTGAGGAGGTGACTTTAAAGAACATGGACGAGCAAAACAGATATGTAAGAGCGAAGATTGTAGACTTCGAGTAGTCTGGAAGAGATCTTTCGTTTTAGCACTGTAACGCAAATGGCTGATTATGATGGTGGCGGTGTTCGTGAAATAGGTTAACAGATGTAGATCAGAGTTGCGGAAACACTTCACTTGTGCATATCATTCCTGATCTTGGATAGCTTCAATCTGATTAACACCCATGGTAAGCCATATGCTGCATGGGGCTATAGCGTAACGACCTCATTTCTTGCGTCATTTTCTATACGTTAAGGCGTACTATACCCGAATAAAGAGCATGCATTTTCTCTGTCTCGCACTTTACAATTCTAGCTCGACTGCACAAGGTGTAGTTAACTTCTAGTACTGTTATTTCCTGTTCTGATTTTTCTCTTTACCTGAGACAGACAGACAGACAAACAGATGGATAGAGAGTTTCGCAACTAAGCGGAGCTTCCCATTGCTGCAGAAAATAAAGTGACCCAGGAGTGGCCCCGGGGAAGGGGTAGAGGACGTTCTTATCTTCGTTCGCACCAGGCGAACATGGATGAAGCGGGTGTCAAACGCTCATGAATTATGATATTGCACGGATTGTTTACTCAGCGAGAGATAATAAATGATTGTGTTATCTCGCAGCAAATACGGCATCTGCAGCATCCCCAAATACTGTTCCTTACGCCCTATAGTACTCCATTTGACTTAATACAGCTCAGTCAGTGTTACTCATGACTGTGACTGAGTCTTTTCTGCTTTCATCCGAAATATACATTAACAGCATCATGCTGTTCTTTTCAAAAGTTATAAAAACTATTGGAATTTCGTTCCTATGTTCACATTTTCTCCAAGTTGTATGCCGCGATATATTCTCTCGAGGCACTTAGGTTCCAGAAACATCGTCCAGTACGCCTTAGATAAGTTCGTACCGACTAAGGTCCAAAGCGAGGGGAAAGATCCACCGTGGTATAACAATCATGTACGAAAGGTACTACGGAAACAAAGAAAGCTTCATCATAGGTTTAAGAGTAGTCGAATCATAGCTGATAAGGAAAAGCTGAACGAAGCGAAAAAGAGCGTAAAGAGAGCAATGAGAGAAGCATTCAACGAATTCGAACATAAAACATTGGCAAACAATCTAAACAAGAACCCTAAAAAGTTTTGGTCATATGTAAAATCGGTAAGCGGATCTAAATCCCCTATTCAGTCACTCGTTGACCACGATGACACCGAAACAGAGGACGACCGAAGAAAGGCAGAAATACTGAATTCAGTGTTCCGAAACTGTTTCACTGCGGAAAATCGTAACACGGTCCCTGACTTCAGCCGTCGCACGGACGCCAAAATGGAAAATATTGAAATAAACGATATCGGAATTGAAAAACAACTGCTATCACTTAGTAGCGGAAAAGCATCCGGACCAGACGAGATACCCTTAAGATTCTACAGTGATTATGCTAAAGAACTTGCCCCCTTTCTATCAGCAATTTATCGTAGATCGCTGGAAGAACGTAAAGTACCTAGCGACTGGAAGAAAGCGCAGGTCGTTCCCATTTTCAAGAAGGGTCATAAATCAGATGCGAATAATTATAGGCCTATTTCGCTTACGTCAATCTGTTGTAGAATAATGGAACATGTTTTGTGTTCTCGTATTATGACGTTCTTAGATAATACAAATCTCCTTCATCATAACCAACATGGATTCCGCAAACAGAGATCATGTGAAACTCAGCTCGCCCTATTTCCCCAAGAAATTCACAGTGCCGTAGACACTGGCGAGCAGATTGATGCCGTATTCCTGGACTTCAGGAAGGCATTTGATACGGTTCCGCACTTACGTTTAGTGAAAAAAATACGAGCTTACGGAATATCGGACCAGGTTTGTGATTGGATTCAGGATTTCCTAGAAGAAAGAACACAACATGTCATTCTTAACGGTTCAAAATCTGCAGATGTAGAGGTAATTTCGGGAGTACCGCAGGGAAGCGTGATAGGACCTTTATTGTTTACAATATACATAAATGACTTAGTTGACAACATCGGTAGCTCCGTGAGGCTATTTGCAAATGACACGGTTGTCTACAAGAAAGTAGCAACATCAGAAGACTCGTACGTACTCCAGGAGGACCTGCAGAGGATTAATGCATGGTGCGACAGCTGGCAGCTTTCCCTAAACGTAGATAAATGTAATATAATGCGCATACATAGGGGCAGAAATCCATTCCAGTACGATTATGCCATAGGTGGTAAATCATTGGAAGTGGTAACGACCGTAAAATACTTAGGAGTTACTATCCGGAGCGATCTGTAGTGGAATGATCACATAAAACAAATAGTGGGAAAAGCAGGCGTCAGGTTGAGATTCATAGGAAGAATTCTAAGAAAATGTGACTCATCGACGAAAGAAGTAGCTTACAAAACGCTTGTTCGTCCGATTCTTGAGTATTGCTCATCAGTATGGGACCCTTACCAGGTTGGATTAATAGAAGAGATAGACATGATCCAGCGAAAAGCAGCGCGATTCGTCATGGGGACATTTAGTCAGCGCGAGAGCGTTACGGAGATGCTGAACAAGCTCCAGTGGCGGACACTTCAAGAAAGGCGTTACGCAATACGGAGAGGTTTATTATCGAAATTACGAGAGAGCACATTCCGGGAAGAGATGGGCAACATATTACTACCGCCCACATATATCTCGCGTAATGATCACAACGAAAAGATCCGAGAAATTAGAGCAAATACGGAGACTTACAAGCAGTCGTTCTTCCCACGCACAATTCGTGAATGGAACAGGGAAGGGGGGATCAGATAGTGGTACAATAAGTACCCTCCGCCACACACCGTAAGGTGGCTCGCGGAGTATAGATGTAGATGTAGATGTATGTGCCCGTGGATGTCTGATGAGGAAAGCTCGGTAGGTATATTCAGCTGTCCACTGACAGTTTTTTGAGGTTTTGGGAAGGACGCCAGTGCTGGTCTGTGAGGATTATGCGGAACAGTTTGATTCGAAACGCCTCAAGAAGTGCATGTTCTTGCATCTTCTGATCAGGGCTATGTCGGGTTGTGGGGAGACCAAAAACAGTTTTCGCAGGTTCTGTTTGATACTTTCAAATAGCGTAGAAAGACGTAATCCAACTCACCAATCAACATTTACTGTAATGTTCTCTTAAGAGTTGTTCTAGCAATGCAACCATTTAGTCTACAGCCATTACAATGTATGTAATTTATTTGATCTCGTGTACACACGTTGCAGGAAATTCCTTTCTTTGTTCATCATTCTGGCCATGTCTAAATATATACCTGATTACAAACGGGGGTCACAGAGACGACCGAACGAGATTTCTGCAGTTCTCGTTCTCTCAAAAATTCGGCCAAATGTAGACTAAATACCAAACCAGGGTTGGATAAGACAAACGCATGGTGGGCACTGGACTAAATAAATCCGTCGAACTGGCGCCTGATAAACTTTCAATTCTACCCACTACTGAACAAGAAACTGTTGTCTCTTAAAAGGTCTTTACCATACGTCTTTTCACCAGTTACGATACTGAATATACATTTTAACCACCTGGAGATAAACGTGTCAAGCATTTGCTCACAGAATTTTAAATCACTAAACCTTCTGTTCCTGCCAATATCCACCACTTCCCGACTTGTAATGCCCTAGAAACAGGTGTCGGTCCAAACCCAGGCGTATACCGAGCGCGTCATTAAGCGCAACGGAGTCCCAGATGTTGAGCACCCAAAACCCCAATCAGCAATAACATCCGATTTCAAAAAGCGTTTTCTGTGATCGCATCAACCACTGTCTTTCAGGACATGGCACAAGGATGCATCTCTAATCGCGCTTGTGTGTCGATAGTGGGTTTTATCGCCACGCCAGATGAGGTAAAGTCAACACAAGACACGATGCGTTGTGAAACAGCAACACGCTAAATTATCAAGAAATTGATGCAAACCACAGAACTGTGGGAAATTACTAACGGATATAGTTTCTGTTCATTACATATATGGTCAATCCATACCAAGTGGTCCAGCACTGGTTGCTTGAACATCTCAGAAAAAAATTTATATTTGCTTGGTGAATTCCCCAATGTTTAGTAGTCACAAAAATATATTTTTTAAAAAAATTACTGTATATTATTTTGAAATGGCGGCCATATTTGCTCCAGGCCCCATGTGCTTTTTCGTATTTGCAAGCATCTACATTTTTTACAATTATTCAGTAGTGGGTTGTCCTAAGCCTTTCAGATAAAATACATTTAGTACAACACACTCTGGGCTACAAATTAACACCATTATCGCTTAGCTGAATATATTCTTTAACATATTTTTAATAGTTCAAAGTTACGAGCCACAAATTAAAAGAACTCAATTTTTGAACAGTAGTTTTCCAAAGAAAGATTAATTTCTCAGCTTTAATATTTTTTCTGCTATTGCACTGCATAGTATAGTTACTTTTTATAGAGTATTAATGGTTAGCAGCTTACACTTAAAAAAAACACACTATTTAAAAAATGGATTTTTTTAACGTTTTTTAACATCTGCGATATGTAGGCTTAGGAATAAAATATATCAGTTATTTATAAAAAATAACTATACTATACAGTGTAATAGTAGAAAAAATATTAAAGCTGAGAAGTTAATCTTTCTTTGGAAGACAACTGTTCAAAAATTGAGTTTTTTTAATTAGTGGCTGATAACCTTGAACTATTAAAATATGTTAAAGAATACATTCAGCTTAGTGATAATGATGTTAATTTGTAGCCCAGACTGTGCTGAACTAAATGCATTTTATCTGAAAGGCTTAGAACAATTAACTACTTCATAACTGACCCTATAACAATTACTGAGCGGATAACCATCAATGCTCCGAAATAAGTTTTTTGAGTCACCTGTAAAATTTAGTTCTTGTGGCATGATACGTCTCGAAGCTGACCAACACTTATTTGTATAAAAAATAAATGGGGATTTAATAATCTTGTGGTCCCCCCACCCCCCCTCACGACGGACAAATTTCTGCGGACGCCCATGGTAGTACTAAGAGAGCAAATGTACTTTAGAGAGTGTTGATTAGGAGGTGATACTAGATCTTACGAATAAAAGAAATACCAATTGTATCCTGCTGTATTGCCAGAGTGATAAAAGCCGAGAGTTTGTATATGACAAATCCTGGAAAACAGAAGGTTCAAAAAATGGTTCAAATGGCTCTGAGCACTATGGGACTTAACTTCTGAGGTCATCAGTCCCCTAGAACTTAGAACTACTTAAACCTAACTAACCTAAGGACAGCACACACATCCATGACCGAGGCAGGATTTGAACCTGCGACCGTAGCGGTCGCACGGTTCCAGACTAGCGCCTAGAACCGCTCGGCCACTATGGCCGGCCAAAAACAGAGGGTCTGTGAAAACTGCGACCATGGTAAAATCAGAAACTGATTGCCGGCTGTCACATTGTGATAACACACGATTCTTGATGACAAACATGACGCATATACCAACACGAAAAACCGTCTATACATTGTTTCAACGTTAGAGCAGCTGCAATTGTTGCGCGGAATCAAGCACAGTAACAGTATACACTCTTTAGTGCGGGCTTCACGATGATTCGCTGAGTTTAAATGTAAGGACGCGTGTGTACATCTTATGAAAATGACTTCATAGTGCATTCTAAATGAGATTTTACAGCTTCGCTTTTAACTTCTGTAATCCTTTATGGAACCCAGTTAAATGTAGCAAATGAATATGTGTTTGGAGAGAGACCAGCGTGCGTGGGTCTCAGAATGGGAAAAGAAATCAGCTGTTTGCTTTCCAGAGTAATCATTTTCTTTGAGCTACTGAAGGAAACCACGGGCGAGCCATCTAAGAAACACATTTTCAGCTGCAAGATCGTCACAATTATTTGATCGAGTCTTTCAACTAGTCTAGTTGTAGGGGTGTGAACACTCTTAGTAGATTTCAGTAACTTTCTGTCCATATTTTTTGTAATCATTGACGCTACGAAAAATTGTTTATTTTCTTATTTTTATGACAGAATTTTAGTGTCTGCTAAAACTCTTGCTTTGAGGAATCCTGTTTGCAACTTTTAAAATGAGCTACTCGCACGATAGGTTTCTTTATTTTTCTTATTTTAACGTCACGTACGCTGAAACTGTACGAGACATGTAGATATATCTGTTATTTTGCTTTCTTGCAATATATTGACTCTAAACTTGTACTTCGACGTTTGCGTTGGACTCGGGTGTTCCGAATATTATTAACTTGCGGGTGAGATCACCGACTCACGCGAACGCTTTACATATGGCAAACGAATTGTAAGTAAGAGAAAGAACGTTATTATTCAAGAGTGCTGTACTCACCTAGGTGAGCGAGGTCGATTATAGGAATCTCTGATCTCGACAGCAATGTCTCCATTCTGCTTGACAGTGAGCGACTAAAGGCATAACATACCAGTCTACTTGATACTCGGCGAGCTCATATCCGCGGGACTGCAAACTGTTGACGCCACCGCCAGGGGCGCTCTATGACAGACACATTTCGATTAGTTTATGCCGATACCACCAGAGGTGTATACAATTGACAGTTATTCTTGCAGCAGTTATTTAATTCATTTACGGCTAAAAATTACCAGATTAATGTAGTTTCCATTTGGGGAACTCTAGGTCTTACATCGAAATAGTACAATTGTTTTTGCACTGTATCAGGTTCCAGGAAGGAATTGAAATCTTCCTGCTTTTAATCACCCCTCTCTCCTAATATTATTATTATTTTAATGCAATCAGCACGTTTGTAACACATAGACATCATAAGGAACTTACACAAATACGTGATGAAATCATATATTTTACTGTTAACTGATTTGGCATTTAATATATGCCATGACATTTTTATATTTTTTAAGTTGTTTTGGGTAAGCAATGTACATCCAGTTATTCTCAATTGAAATTCCCCATGTTATATCACCTCATGCTTAATGACCACAACAGTTTGTGGCGTATAATATGAGAAAAACGATAGGCTATCTTTGACAGAATCACATTTTGTAGTATTTTTCTCCATTGCTCTATCACTACAATTTTACCCCATAGTTGTTGTCTGTGTGTGTGGGAAAGAAGTCACGTAATAGCTAGAATACAAATGAGCTATTTGGAGCACATGTTTCATCAGTGTTCAATGTTTTATGATGCCACATACTCCAATTAAATAGTAGCAGATATCAAACATTTATATAACAGCATCACTTCTGGAAGTATGGCTAGTATCTTCATGGATATCACATGATTTTGTGATAAAAATTCTGCTTATATCTTTTGGGTTTTTATCAAATATAATTCTTCTCTCAGCACACCATATAGAAAACTATCTCCTTGACATAAACCTGTGAAGTAAGGACGCTATAATGCGACAGAAATGGCCCTGTCATGCCTAATAGCAAGAGGAAATTCTGTCCTTTTTGGGACTTGAAAAAATTTGTTCTCAGTGAGCAATTGGAAACCTAAGTAGCTCATAATAATGTTTTCCTGCAAGCTTAATGTTTGAACTCATATGCTGATTATTTTTGGCAATCCATTAAATAATATTACCAATATACAGTTATTGATAAGAAGTAACTAATCTTAAATCTGATAAGAAATTGCACAGGAGGAGTTAAAACAGTTGTGAGCAGCAATTTATACTTGTACCGGCAGAGTCAAATCATAACTGGATGCATGTCAGGCCTTCCAAATCAGTGAAAATATTCAGGAGGTACTGCTTCTGTCCACACATCTCAAATAGCTGCTGTGTTTTTAGTTTCACAAGAGCAGTAGCTGTCTGAGATGTCCAGACAGAAGTTATCACACTTTCAGTGCCTGATGAATGTTTTCATTTTCATTTCATCCAGCAAAGTGCACAAACAAGTTATTGAAACCAGAAGCATTTTGTCAGTAGGCCTACAGGGCATAAGACACTAGTTACAACTTATACTACTTAGTACTGGGAGAGAAATAATAGAATTGATACCAGACACTGCTGTAGTTGCAATCCACACACTTCCAGCAGAGCAATAAATATGTCAAAACACTGAGTAAATTGGTGTGTGTCCCTATTCCAATCTAAGACTTGCACTTACAAGGGTATCCCTAGCACATTTAGGGCAACAGCAGATTGAAATAATACACAACTGAAAGAAATATATGGGGGAGGATCGAAAAGCACTACATGCCCAAAACCAACCAGATGTCTATGGAGTGGAAACATGCTGCTTCCCCAGTATAAAAAAATTCAAAGTGACTCACTCTGCTGGGAAAGTGCTTGTGACAGTGTTTTAGAATATGTATGGTGTGTTATTGGTTGACTTTGCTGAACACAGGCCACTGAATGCTGCAGCCTATATCAAAACTGTGGTTAAGTTGCATTAAAACTTTGGTTAAGTTGCATTGTGCCCTTTATGACAAAAGCCACAACATTAATGCTGATGGTGTCAGATTCCTTCATGACATGCTCACCTCCATGTTGCTGCTACTGTCATGAGAAAATCACCAAATCAGGATGGGAGATGATCCAGTATCCACCACACACTCTGGACCTTTCACCATAAGACTTTCATCTGTTTTGTCCCATGGAGAAATTCATGGATGGCCAACATATGCAGAAGTGAAATCAATAGTCCGCAGATGGCTATACTCCAACCAAATAGACTTCTACAAATATGGCATATTGAAACTGGTACCATGATGAGAGAAATGTGTTGACAACATTGGTGAATATGTAGAACAGTAGATAAAAGGCTTAAGCTGTTTCTTTTTCTTTTTTTTCTTTTTTTTTTATCTATTAAAATTTTTGGTAGTAAAATTATTGTGCATTTCTTTCTGATCTTCCCTCAAATCTTGGCAAATAAGGTGAGCCATTACTGGAAATTAAAATTGTTGGGCCACTGTTTGTGTTCCCTTCACTTGAATGCAAACATTCATTACAAGTTCTGTGCAGGTTAAGAATTCAGAACATAACAAAAGCTTCTGTCCAGTTGCAAATACAAAAGATGAAAACTGTGAAATATTGCAAGACTTTGTGTAGGCCCAAGACCACTCTAATCCCTTGAGAAATCCAGCTAGACAACGAACACAGCGTTTGCAGCATAGGTTGTCAACAGGTAGGTAGCTGGTACATATCTGGTAGACAGAAGTAGCTTATTAATACATCCAAGAACCAGAATAATACCAAGTGATGAGAGGCAAACTTCTAATTTGTTTTTTGGAGGGAGCAGCAGCACCAGGACTGGATGTGATGGCCTGGAAATCTGCTTATGAACCAGTGCTGGTAGGATAATTACATCCAATGAAGGCTGAGGTGAAAATGGTGATGTACTGCTGTAAAGAGTCTGCATCTGAATAAATGTGTTTACCTTGAATGCCAAGGCTGTATGAGTGGGAAAGTTTCACCTGGAAAGAATGGTAACTGTCAAAATGCAAGTACTGCTGTTTGTTAGTAGGTTTAATGTGAACACAAGCATGTAGCTGACCTTCAGTGAAGATGAGATCAATGTCAAGGAAAGTAGCATGGGAGTCTGAATATGACAAGCTGAAATTTAATTGGGAGAATATATTTAAAGAAACCAAGAATTTAAACAGGTGAGCCTCACTATGAGTTCATCTGACAAATATGTCATCAATGTATCTACATCCTTACAGATCTCAGGAAAGTTGCTTTCCAGCGACCCTTGCTCTGATGGGTGAACTTGGGATTATGATGAAGGGCCTACTTTGCTGCACATGTAATGTCAACTGGAAATATTACTTTGGAGCCCAATCCCAAAACCATTCCAGCAGCAAACCTGACATTGAAATCTGCCTTGGACAGTTCCTACCACAATCCCAACTTGATCCCCCACCACTAGCTCTAAATCAACCCTTACAAGCCTTCCAAGAATTCTTCACATCCAGCATTGCTTCACTGCCCTTCCTCAGGTCCCTACAACATGACACCAACCTGTCCTCTGCAGAACTCCAGGCTCTTTGTTCCCTAAAAACTGATGACTCCATCATTATTGATCATTTTGTGTGTGTATAGACCTCCTAGTGGTAGTGTGGACACTTTTTTCAATAAATTAACAGAAGTTCTAGATAAAGTCTCAAGTACAAAGGTCAACATAATTCTGTGTGGGGACATTAAAATCAACACTAATATAAATGAATCCAGCAGCACCTTCAAAAACATCCATCAAAGTTTTGGCATGTCCCTATTGGTCAGTAGCGCAACAAGGGTTACCACAACGACTGCATCAGTAACTGATCATGTGGCCACAAATATGGACAAGGAAAAATGTGATGTAGCTGTAAAAGATCTCAGACTATCAGACCATCTCTGTGAAATAACAACAGTAAAATCAGGTATCGAATCATTCCCTAAACTACAAGCCTACAAACGACATCTATCAGAAATCAAAAAAAAAGATTTTTCAAAAGAACTAGAAAAACAAAGCTGGGATGAAGTGTGTAAGGAATGCAATGTGAATATGAAATTCTCTAAATTCTCCACGTTGTTTAAATTGAACTCTGAAAAGGCATTTCCAAAAGTTTGCATGTCTGTATCACCATCTCATAAAAACAGGTGAATAACAGCAGATATTAAGAAGTCCTCCCAAACACTTAAACACCTCAGTTCTATGAAAAAGATTCACAATGATCCAGAATTCTTAAATTTCTATCATAGATACAAAAAGATCTATAGGAAGGTGCTGATTGCTGCAAAAAAGTCATTTAATGACAAAATAATATATAATGCAGAGAATAAAAGCAAAGCAGTCTGGGATGTTATAAAAAAGGAACTGGGGAGAGGCAAACAAGCGCAGAATAACATACTGCTAAGGGAGGGGGGTAAGGTAATAAATGATCCATAACACTTAGCAAACTTATGTAAATGAGCATTTTTCAAGTACTGCAGAGAAGTTACAGCAAAAATTCCCCAAAGCAAATATAATGCCTGTAAATGATGTTGCACTAAATACAATGATGTTACTTCCAACCACAGAGAACGAAGTCAATAAAACTGTTCAAAAACTAAAAAACAAAAAGTCAGTAGGCTTAGATGAAGTACCAGTGTATGTACTGAAACAATGCATAGGGATTATACAAGGCCCTTAGCAAATAAAATAAATGAATCTTTCACATCAGGGCTCATTTCCAGAGAAGTTAAAACAGGCAAGAGTTGTACCTTTGCTTAAGAAAGGTATGGCAGAAGACATGGAAAATTACTGGCCCATTTCCCTGTTGTCAGCATTCTCAAAAATAATAGAAGCAATTATGAAAGACAGATTAATGAATTACCTGAATAAATACAGTACAATATTTTAAGCGAATCACAGTTTGGTTTCCGAAGTGGCAAAAATACAGAGTCAGCCATAGTAGAATTCACAAAAGTTGTACCTGATGCTCTTGATAAATATGAGTGTGTCACAGGCATATTTTGGGATCTTTCTAAGGCATTTGATACAATCAACCACAAGATTCTATTAAATAAATTAGAAGAATTACGAATAAGAGGGGTAGCTAATGACAGGTTTCTATCATACCTAACAGGTAGGGTACAAAGAGTAGAGATAACACATACTTCAAATAGATCTAAACATTTAGTAAAACACTTATCAGAATCAAAATACATTAATATAGTGGTTCCTCAAGGTATCATATTAGGACCAATACTATTCCTGATATACATAAATGACTTTTCCAATAGTGTTACTCATGGTGATAAAAATTCTCTTTGCTGATGACAGCAATATTATAGCCACTGAGAAAACAAGAGAACTCCTTGCTGAGAAAGCAAATGAAACTCTCAAGGAAGTTTATGATTGGTCAATAATCACTAAAATGACATTGAACATAAGGAAAACTAACGCCATGAATTTCAGTTTGAAGAGGAAAAATGACAATGTTAAATTAAATGTAGATGGCACCTCTATAGACTGTATTACAAATGCATAATTTCTAGGAATGAATATTGATTCTCAGTTGAAGTGGTGTAACACACAAAGGTACTTGCAAAAAGAATGTCACCAGCATATTATGTCCTTGGAATCCTATCATCAGTGTGTAACATGCAGTGTCTTTTAGTTACATATTATTCATATGTACACTCAATTCTTAGCTACGGCATTCATTTTTGGGGAACAAACACACAAAATATGAACACAATTTTCAAACTCCAGAAAAGAGCCATAAGAATAATAACTAAAAATACTAGTCGAGCTCATTTTGAATATCTGTTCAAAACACTAGGGATTTTAACTGCTCCATGTGAATACATTTACCAGTCAGTTGTACACATAAAAAATAACATTTGTAATTACTGCACAAACAGCTCTGTCCATGACCATGCAACAAGAGATAGACTCAGCTTACATTTACCAAGAAAAAATAAACATAAAACTCAAAACAGCATTTTCTACCAAAGAATAAAATTGTACAATAAATTACCAAAAGAGATTAAAGAAATTGCAAAAATACACTTATTTAAAAAGGCAGCTAAAAAGTACCTGTTATGCAATACATTTTATACGTTGAAGGATTACTTAGATAAACTGGAGTAGGGGTCTGATAAAAAAATGTTATACAAATAAATAATAATAATAATAATAATAATTATTATTATTATTATTATTATTATTATAAAACATCCAACATTCCACATAACACCTTCACTTTCTAATTTTATTCCTTCTTTTTTCCTTTCTAGAAATACTATATGCAAAGCACAATACTAACACCTCACTCATTATGGATGGATGCTGTCTCAGTTTTTCAAATGGGAAGCTGTGTACAGTGAGTGAAGTGTTTTGAAACAATGTATGTGTAGTGTGTGCAGTGACTGATAGTGAAATATGAGTGAACAGTGTGGCATTACATTATTTAACAAGTTATTTGTAAGAAAAAGTTTGTGTACCAGGAGCAAATCTAATGATTTTCTCTAACTAGAAGTCTGTAAATATATGTGTATACAAATTAGCTTATTTTAAATTGATCTAAACTTGTAAATAACAACATAGCGGAGATGCTGAGCCACGATAGGCACAATAAAAAGATTCACATAATCATAGCTTTCAACCATTAAGGCCTCCTTTGTCAACAGTAGACACACATACACACACGCACACACACACACTAACGCAAGTGCAACTTGCACACAAATCTGCAGTCTCAGAGAGCTGAAACTACACTGTGAGCAGCAGCACTAGTGCATGACCGGAGTGGCAACTGGGTGGGGGTAAGGAGGAAGTTGGGGCAGGGAGGGGGAGGGATAGTGTGATGGGAGTGGCGGGCAGTGAAATGTTGCAGTTTAGACAGAGGGTAGGAGAAAAGGTGCGGAGGGGGAGGGGGTAAGTAGCAGAAAGGAGAGAAATAAAAATAAAAGAAATTAAAAGACTGGGTGTGGTGGTGAAATGAAGGCTGTGTAGTCCTGGAATGGGAACAGGGAGGGGGCTGGTTGGGTGAGGACAGTGACCAACGAAGATTGAAGCCAGGAGGGTTACGGGAACATAGGATGTATTGCAGGGAAAGTTCCCACCTGCGCAATTCAGAAAAGTTGGTATTGGTGGGAAGGATCCATATGGCACAGGCTGTGAAGCAGTCATTGAGATGAGGAGTATCATGTTTGGCAGCGTGTTCAGCTACAGGGTGGTCCACTTATTTTTTGGTCACAGTTTGTCGGTGGCCGTTCATGCAGACAGACAGCTTGTTGGTTGTCATGCCTACATAGAATGCAGGACAGTGGTTGCAGCTTAGCTTGTAGATAACATGATTGGTTTCACAGGTAGCCCTGCCTTTGATGGGATAGGTGATGTTAGTGACCGGACTGGAGTGAGTGGTGGTAGGAGGATGTATGGGACAGGTCTTGCATCTAGGTCTATTACAGGAGTATGAGCCATGAGGTAAGGGATTGGGAGCAGGGGTTGTGTAAGGATGGACGAGTGTATTGTGTAGGTTCAGTGGGCAGCGGAATATCACGGCAGGACATTCCATCCTGGATTTTCCATTGTTAAACTTGTCTGACATTTGGCATTACCCCCAAAGGCCTCACACTTAAAGTTCCCATCTCTGGCTGCAACCCTTCTTTCCATCAGTCCCTATACCAATTCCAAACTGAACAATCCATTGCCCTCACCTACCTAATCCCTCACCTACATATCAACTCAGCTGTTGTGCGCCCTAAAACACTAATCATCATCATCATCATCAACTCAGCCAATGAACACACCCGTCAACTCCTATCCTTAATAAAATTCCTCAGTCTTTCCTCTCCCACATCCACACCGGCTGTTCAGAGCATCATCCTACAGGCCAACTGCAAATTAGAACAGCGTGCCACCCTCCACCTCAAAAAACTATCCAATCTCCTGGTTTCCCACCTCCGGAAAGGCAACTCAATCACCCTTCACAACCTTTCCAGCAAACCTCAACCTCCTCTCATTGCACACAAACCCAGTCTCTCCCATCTACTCAATCTCCCACTTCCAGCTCCACTCCCTCCAAAATCTCAAAATTCCAATCAACACAATCTGGAACCACAACACCCTAATTCAGTAGTTAACCTTTCCTCCAAACCTCTCTCCCAATCCAAAACCTCTGTCCTATCCAATGGCCTCACCTTCAGCCCCACTCCCAGATTCAACCAAACAGCCCTTGTCAAAGATTTACTGTCCTACACTCGTACTCTCTGCTGGAAATATCACTTTGCCACAAAGAGAAATGATCCTAATCCTACTCCTAATGATCCAAATCCCCAAGACACTATCCAAATTGAACCCTGCCTGGAACAGTTCCGTCCTCCGTTACAGCGGGACCCACCTCCTCTTCCTCAAAATCACCCTCTCCAAACCTTCGAGGAATTTCTGACTTCCAGCCTTGCCTCTCAATCCTTCTTAAAAACCTTAATCCTACTCCCAACATCACCACTGCTGAAGCCCAGGCTATCCGTGATCTGAAGGCTGACCGATCCATCGTCATTCTTCCGGTGGACAAGGGTTTCACGACCGTGGTACTTGATCGTCGGGAGTATGTGGCTGAGGGAGTGCATCAGCTTTCAGACAACACCACATACAAAGTTTGCCAAGGTAATCCCATTCCTGATGTCCAGGCGGAGCTTCAAGGAATCCTCAGAACCTTAGGCCGCCTACAAAACCTTTCACCTGACTCCATCAACCTCCTGACCCCACCGACAACCTGCACCCCTACCTTCTACCTTCTTCCTAAAATTCACAAACCCAATCATCCCAGCCACCCCATTGTAGCTGGTTACCAAGCCCCCACAGAATGTATCTCTGCCTACGTAGATCAACACCTTCAACCCATTACATGCAGTCTCCCATCCTTCATCAAAGACACCAACCATTTTCTCGAACGCCTGGAATCCTTACCCAATCTGTTACCCCCGGAAACCATCCTTGTAACCATTGATGCCACTTCCTTGTACACAAATATTCCGCACGTCCAGGGCCTCGCTGCGATGGAGCACTTCCTTTCACGCCAATCACCTGCCACCCTATCTAAAACCTCTTTCCTCATTACCTTAGCCAGCTTCATCCTGACCCACAACTTCTTCACTTTTGAAGGCCAGACATACCAACAATTAAAAGGAACAGCCATGGGTACCAGGATAGCCCCCTCGTATGCCAACCTATTCATGGGTCGCTTAGAGGAAGCCTTCTTGGTTACCCAGGCCTGCCAACCCAAAGTTTGGTACAGATTTATTGATGACATCATCATGATCTGGACTCACAGTGAAGAAGAACTCCAGAATTTCCTCTCCAACCTCAATTCCTTTGGTTCCATCAGATTCACCTGGTCCTACTCCAAATCCCATGCCACTTTCCTTGACGTTGACCTCCATCTGTCCAATGGCCAGCTTCACACGTCCGTCCACATCAAACCCACCAACAAGCAACAGTGCCTCCATTATGACAGCTGCCACCCATTCCACATCAAACGGTCCCTTCCCTACAGCCTAGGTCTTCGTGGCAAACGAATCTGCTCCAGTCCGGAATCCCTGAACCATTACACCAACAATCTGAAAACAGCTTTCGCATCCCGCAACTACCTTCCCGACCTGGTACAGAAGCAAATAACCAGAGCCACTTCCTCATCCCCTCAAACCCAGAACCTCCCACAGAAGAACCACAAAAGTGCCCCACTTGTGACAGGATATTTTCTGGGACTGGATCAGACTCTGAATGTGGCTCTCCAGCAGGGATACGACTTCCTCAAATCTTGCCCTGAAATGAGATCCATCCTTCATGAAATCCTCCCCACTCCACAAAGAGTGTCTTTCCGCAGTCCACTTAACCTTCGTAACCTCTTAGTTCATCCCTCTGAAATCCCCAAACCACCTTCCCTACCCTCTGGCTCCTACCCTTGTAACCACCCCCAGTGTAAAACCTGTCCCATGCACCCTCCCACCACCACCTACTCCAGTCCTGTAACCCAGAAGGTGTACACAATCAAAGGCAGAGCCACGTGTGAAAGCACCCATGTGATTTACCAACTGACCTGCCTACACTGTGAAGCTTTCTATGTAGGAATGACCAGCAACAAACTGTCCTTTCGCATGAATAGACACAGGCAGACAGTGTTTGTTGGTAATGAGGATCACCCTGTGGCTTGGTGCACGGCCAGCACATCTTGGCACAGTGTTACACTGTCCGGGTTATCTGGATACTTCCCACTAACACCAACCTGTCAGAACTCCGGAGATGGGAACTTGCCCTTCAGTATATCCTCTCTTCTCGTTATCCGCCAGGCCTCAACCTCCGCTAATTTCAAGTTGCTGCTGCTCATACCTCACCTGTCTTTCAACAACATCTTTGCCTCTGTACTTCCACCTCGACTGACATCTCTGCCCAAACTCTTTGCCTTTACAAATGTCTGCTTGTGTCTGTGTATGTGCGGATGGATATGTGTGTGTGTGCGAGTGTATACCTGTCCTTTTTTCCCCTTAAGGTAAGTCTTTCCACTCCCGGGATTGGAATGACTCCTTACCCTCTCCCTTAAAACCCACATCCTTTCGTCTTTCCCTCTCCTTCCCTCTTTCCTGATGAAGCAACAGTTGGTTGCGAAAGCTTGAATTTTGTGTGTATGTTTGTGTGTCTATCGACCTGCCAGCACTTTCGTTTGGTACGTCACATCATCTTTGTTTTTAGATATAAACTTATAAATACTTTGACATGTCCTATATCTTTGTAAAAAGAGATCTACACATGAGTAAAGCTACTACTACTACTACTACTGCTACTACTACTACTACTACTACTATCCTCCCAGGGAACAAGGGATCTAGCACTGTGGTACCTGAATAATGTGAGTAAGTTAGCAAACGCCTATGCCAGCTATCTGACACTTCTACGAACAGCATCTGCCATCAAGATCCCAACCCTGTGACTCAAACTTACCTGTAGTCCCTTCTTAAAACCTCAGGCCCATTATAAAGACTAACACTTCAATCCAAAAAACTTCTTACGCTATCCAAACCATGCACACCCGCCTTTTATGTTCATACTAAGATCCAGAAACCCAATCACCCCAGACATCCCATAGTTGCTGGTTTCAAAACACCCACTGAATGTATGTCTGTCTTAGTTGATCAACACCCATAGTACAAAGACTTTCCTCCTGTGTTAATGATACCAACCATTTCCTAGAATGTCTGAAATCCATGCCTGTCCCACTCTAACCACACATCTTGCTTGTCACCATTGACGCCAACTCCCTCTATACCAACATCCCCCATGTCTGTAGTCAGTCTGCTGCCGAACATTTCCTCAGTCAGCACCAACCTGGTTCCAAAACTATGACTTTCTTCCTGCGCACCTTAATGAACTGTATACTCACCAACAACAACTTTACCTTTGAGGGGGCAGATACACAAACAAATTAGGGACACAACCATAGCAACAAGGGTTGCTACTTCCAATGACATCATTTTCATGTGTCGCTTAGAGGGGGCTTTCCCAAGATCCATAAGCATTTAGCCCTTGGTTTGGTGTAAAAACATTGATGACCTCTATGCCATATGGATTCACATTGAGGCTCACCTGTTAAAGTTCTTGGAATCTCTAATTCTGAATCCCATGCCATTTTCCCTGATGTTGATCTCATCCTCACAAAATGTCAGCTGCAAACATCTGTTCACATTAAACCTACTAACAAACAACAGTACTCACATTTGGACAGCTGCCATCCTTTCCATGTCAAGCGTGCCTTCCCATACAGCCTTGACATCTGAAGCAAACATTTTTGTTCAGGTACAGACTCTTTACAGCAATACACCACCAATCTCACCTCAGCTTTCACTGGACATAATTAACACACCAACCGAGTTCAAAAGCAGATTTCCTGTGCCATTACATCCAGTCCTGGTACTGCTGATCACTCAAAAAAAAAAAAAAAAAAAAAGTTACACCTCTTGTTACTCAGTATTAACTTGGTCTTGAATATATTTATCAGGTACTTTAGCAAGACTATGACTCCTTAAAATCATTGCCTGAAATGAGATCCATTCTGTCTGGCATTTTGCCCACCACATCTACAATAGATATGGCCATCCTCCCATTTAAAACTCATTAAGGAACAAGAGTGGCAGGATATTTATAGTGCTGATAATCTAGACAATAAATATAATGCTTTCTTCAACACATTTTTTCTTGCTCTTTAGAGTTGCTTTCCATTAGAATGTTCAAAATGGGGCACTGGTATTAAGAGGCAGCCTGGGTGGCTCACTAGGAGGATAAGAATGTCACGTAGAACAAAGTGGGACTTATATCAAAATATTATTAGGAAGGCAAAAATTATGTAGTGCACAAATAGAATATCTAATTCTCAGGATAAAATTATAAATAAATGGTCACTTGAGACTGACATGTCTGGTCAGCAGCACCAGGCTATAAAGTCAGTGCCTAGTAGAAATGTTTCAGTTACTGGTAAGTCAGATATACGTAAAGCATGTAATCATCACTTTCTGAATATAGCAAAACTAAGTAGATATTAGTTCCTACAGGGAATCATATGACTCTCCTATAAAATAGCTTTCCAAGACTGTTATCTGAAATACCCCTCTGTGATACTGACAACGGGGAGATTGAGTCAATAATTAAATCACTAAAAAGCAAGGAGTCTCATCTATTTGATGGAGTATCTAGCAGAATACTAAAGTACTGTTCTGCATAAGTGAGCCCCGTACTTAGCCATATCTGTAACTTTTTCTTTCGGAATGCTCAGTTTCCTGACTGATTAAAATACTCGGAAGTGAAGCCATTTCTTAAGAAAGGAGAAATGGATTCTATAGACAATTTTGGACCTATTTCTATGCCATCATTGTTTGCTAAAGTTATTTAAAAGATTGTATATACAAGGGTAATTGATCATTTCAAGTCACATAACCTGCTATCAAATGCACAGCTTGGTTTTAAAAGTGGTTTAACAACTGGAAATACTACATTTGCTTTTTTCTGTGAGGCTCTGAATGGATTAAATAATAGGCTGGGAATGCTAGGCACTTTCTTTGATTTAACTAAAATGTTTGATTGTGTTGATCACAAAATGTTAGTGCAAAAGTTGGACCATTATGGATAAGGAGAGTAGCTAACAATCGGTTCACTACTTGCTTTAAGAACAGACAACAGAAGGCCATTCTCTGCAGTACTGAGAATGGCTATGACATGCATTCCTAACGGGGCACAATTAAGTGTGGGGTGCCCCTGGGGTTGGTGCCAGGGTCACTACTGTTTCTTATTTATATAAATGATATGCCTTCTAGTAATTTTTCCCCAAGGGCTCTATTGTATAGTTTGATGATGACATCCTCTTGGGTAAAATATTCCAGAGGTAAAATAGTCCCCCACTCGGATTTCTGTGCACGGAGTACTCAGGAGGACGTCGTCATCAGGAGAAACAAAACTGGCATTCTATGGATGGGGGCGTGCAATGCCACATCCTTTAATCCGGCAGGTAGGTTAGAAAATTTGAAAAGAGGCACGGATAAATTAAAGTTAGATATAGTGGGAATTCGTGAAGTTCAGTGGCAGGAGGAACAGGACTTCTCGTCATGTGACTACATGGTTATAAATACAGAATCAAATAGGGGTAATGCAGGATTATGTTTAATAATGAATAAAAAATAGGAATGCGCATAAGCTACTATGAACAGCATAGTGAATGCATTATTGTAGCCAAGATAGACAGAAAGCCCACACCCACTAGCTCCGCAAGATGTGGAGGAGATAGAGGAAATGTATGATGAGATAAAAGAAATTATTCAGATAGTTAAGGGACATGGAAATTTAATAACCAGGGGGGGAGGGGGGACTGGAATTCGAAAGTAGGAAAAGGAGGAGAAGGAAAAATAATAGGTAAATAGGAGCTGGGGGGAAAGGAATGAAAGAGGAAGCCACCTGGTAGAATTTTGCAGAGAGCATAGTTTAATCATTGCTAACACTTGGTTTAGGAATCATGACAGATGATTGTAAATGTGGAAGAAACCTAGATTTATTATATTATGGTATGACAGAGATTTCAGAACCAAGTTTTAAATTATAAGACATTTCTGGGGGCAGATGTGGATTCTGACCACCATTTATTGGTTATGAACTGCAGATTAAAACTGAAGAAACTGCAAAAAGGCAGGAATTTAAGAAGATGAGACTTGTATAAACTCAAACAACCAGAGATTCTAGAGAGTTTCAGATGCAGCATTGGGGAACAATTGACAAGAACAGAGGAAAGGAATGCTGTGGAAGAAGTATGGATAGCTTTGAGAGATGAAATAGTGAAGGCAGCAGAGGATCAAGTAGGTAAAAAGACAAGGGCTGGTAGAAATCCTTGCATAATACAAGAGATACTGAATTTAATCAACGAAGGAAGAAAATATAAAAATGCAATAAATGAAGCAGGGCAAAAGAGAATACAAAAGCCTAAAAAATGTGATTGACAGGAAGGGCAAAATGGCTAAGCAGGAATGGCTCAAGGACAAATGCAAGGACATAGAAGCATATGTCACTAGGTTTAAGAGGGATAAGATAGATGCTGCCTACAGGAAAACTGAAGAGAACTTTGGTGAAAAGAGAACCACCAGCGTGAATATCAAGAGCTCAGATAGAAAACCGGTCCTAAGCAAAGGAGGGAAGCAGAAAGGTGGAAAGAGTATATTGAGAATCTATACAAGGGACGTGTACTTCAGGGCAATATTGTTGCAGATGAAGCTCAGTAGCATAGTCATCGTGGTGTAGTGGTTGTGATACTAGACTGTTTCACGGAGGGTTGTGAGTTCTAAACCCACCTGGATTGTAAAATTTTACTTTCTATATTCAGTTTGAGTACATTCTAGAAGTATCCACAAATTGACATTTGTACTGGAATTGTACTGGAATGTCCTGTAACTGTATATATACTGTGTGTGTTCTAGCTGGAGGCAGTTCACTCCATGCTCTTGTATGTGCAAGTGCTGAATAAACCTTCATTAAGTGAAGTTAGTGTTTGTCATTCATCTAATTACACCTTCTTCTACATGACATTATTCTGGTGGAGACGCTGGGTATTGGAACTTGGGAGCCACTGTGTTGTCAATAATGTGCACTATCACATCAGGCCACGACAGAGCTGATGTTTACGTGGCGAGAAACCCGAGTTCGAGCCATATTCAGGAGCTTGCAATCTATTGGAGACAGAAGAAGATGAGGACGTTGCAATGACAGCAACTGTGTGCCACCACATGAGAGATCCTTCCGAGTTCTCTGGTGATGATGACCAAGATCCAAGCAAGTGGCTGAAGGTAAAAGAGAGTATAGCCAAATTTTACAAATGGGATGACAGTATGTGTTTGGCTAACATATTTTTCTACTTGGAGTGCACTGCCAAGCAATGGTACGAGAACAACAAGGAGAAGTTCACAAGCTGGGAAGTATTCCAGGCAGAACTGTGCAAGTATTTCGGCGACACACAACGACAGAAGTGCAAGGCAGAAGAGAAATTAAAGCATAGGGCACAGCATCCAGGAGAAACTACAGCATTCTACATTCAAGACGTCTTGGAGCTGTGTAAAATGGTGGATCCTAGAATGAAGGAGGAAGATAAGGTTGCACTCTCCTGAAGGGTGTTGCTGAGGATGTGCATCAAGCCCTACTCCTAAAGGAGGTTTTGACAGCAGACGACTTCATAAAATGGTGCCAGTATATCGAGACAATGCATCAAAAAAGAATTACATGCAAGAAGTTTGAATGGCTTCCAAACATCGTATCGATGTCTGTGATGGAGGAAGAAACTGATTTCACAGGTGTTCTTCATCAGATAGTGAGAGAGGAAGTTCAGAAGACACTTGGATTGCACGGCGAGCAAAAAACTGAGATGTTTCAAGAGATCATACGAGAGGAAGTGGAACAGACATTGAACCCAATCTCTTGTCCTTCATTTCCCTTTAAAATGGTGAAAAAGTCGAGACCCATGCACAGTTACATTCCTACAATGCCGCATGAGGAACCTGTTTGGGCACCAAGGAAGAGGACCCAGGATAACCAACCAGTATGTTTCCAGTGTGGACGACCGAGACATGTGGTGCACTATTGTCGAGAAAGGCGGCGGATATTTGATGACACCCACACCAGAAGACAGCAGATCGATCTTAGCTGACACCAACTCCGGGACGACGAAGATGAACAAGAAGGTGTGGGTGCAGGACGACATAGGTCACCATCACCGCAAGCTAGCTGCAGGGGAGGATGCTCCCCAAAATGCTGATCAACGTCTCCATCGCCATTTAGAAGCTCCAGCCGATCACCTTGCCACTGCAACCTGAAAAACTAAAGGGTGACCTTCCTTGGAGGTGAGGCCGCCGAAGAGAAAAATCCACCGCCGTCGATCACTACCAAAATGATAGGAAACTACATCGATATCCTCTTGGATGGCTGACCAGCCCTAGCTCTTGTGGACTCTGTTGCATCATATTCAGTCATTTAGGAGAAGTACTGTCACTAGTTGCAGAAAACCATATTTGTCAACATAAAAACATCTCTGCTGAAGGTGGCTAATGGGAACTATGTAAAACTTACAGGAAAATGTATCACTCGTGTGGGTATAAGTGACCATACACAACATTTAGAATTCATTGTCTTACAAGAGTGTAGTCATGACGTCATCCTCAGATGGGACTTTTTGAAAGCTTCTCAGGCAATTATAGATTGTGGTCGCTCAAAGATTATGCTAGACGAGATGAGATACTGTGGACAGGAAGATGCGCATCCGAGTGTGTGGAGACTATGTGAGCTGGATTAAGTGATCATTCCTGCAGTCAGCACTAGAGAGGTAACTGTCATGTGTCATACCATGCATCAATCCATGGATCTTGTAGTGGAATGTAAGAGAAGCATACTTCTGAAGAATAACTTGGTCATCCTAAACTCTGTCATCTCGTTTAAGAACAGATTCAATGAATTATGGATAGTTAACTGTCGCCGAGAACCGCAGATCCTTCCAAGACACATGTGCATAGCAAATGCTGAGTCGTTAATTGCCAAACAGCTGACCATCATAGAAACCTCCCATGCTGAGTCTGTGGGCAAAATTAGTGCTACGACTGTGAGACAAGATCTTCTAGCTCGACTATCACCAGATCTCACCAAGGAAGAACAGAAGAAGCTATTTGCCATTCTTCAAGAGTTCTCTGAATGCTTCAATCAACAGGTGAAGAGCAAATTAGACAAATCAATGGTGAAGCACCAGACCATCAACCAATAAGCCAGAGAGAATACTGTGTGTCAGCCATGGAATGTCAAATAATTTGCGACGAGGTAGAGAAAATGATGAAGAATCACATCATTCAGCCTTCGCAGAGCCCATGGTCGTCACCAGTGGTCCTCGTCAGGGAGAAGGATGGCAGTTGCCACTTTTTTGTTGATTACAGGAGCTTAATAAGATAACTAAAAAGGACGTTTACCCTCTTCCACGAATTGACGATACACTAGATTGTCTGAAGGGGGCTAAGTTTTTCTCAATCATGACATGTTCTCAAGATACTGGCAAATTGAAGTAGATGAAGCTGATCATGAGAAAACTGCATTCATCAGCCCTGAGGGCCCGTTTGAGTTTAAGGTAATGCTGCTTGGTTTGTGTAATGCACCAGCAACTTTTGAATGGATGATGGATAATCTTGTTATTTAGATGACATTATAGTGTTCTCAGACATTTGATGAACACACAAAAAGACTGAGGAGCGTTCTTAAGTGTCTCCGACAAGGCGCACTGAAACTTAATCCAAGAAAGTGTCTCTTTGGAGCAAAAGAAATCAGAATACTTGGACACCTTGAGTCAAATGAAGGTGTGCGGCCAGACCCAGAAAAGGTGAGATCTATAACGAAATTTCCTATTCCTAAAAGTATTAGAGACGTGAGAAGCTTCCTTGAATTATGTTCTTATTACCGTCATTTTATCAAAGACTTTTGTATCAAAGCCAGACCACTCCAAGAGTTGTTAAAAGCTGATGCTAAATTTATCTGGGGTGGTTCTTAACAATATTCTATGGATGTGCTGTAAAAAGGTCTGACGACTAACCTGTACTTTGTCTGTATGATGAGAGAGCACCTACAGAACTACACACAGATGCCAGCGGGTTTGGGATTGGTGCTGTTTGGGTTCAAATTCCAGATGGAAAAGAGAAGGTTATAGCCTATGCTTCTAGGACACTTACAAAAGCCGAGAGGAACTGCTCAACTACAGAAAGAGAATGTCCTGCTGTGATCTGGGCCATGTGCAAATTTCGACAGTATCTCTATTCAAAGTAATTCACAATTGTTACAGACCATCATTCACTTTGTTGGTTGACAGGTCTTAAGGATCTAACAGGACGACTTGTTGGTGGGCACTACATCTTCAAGAGTATGACATTACCATAGTGTACAAAAGTGGAAGAAAACACCAAGATGCCGACTGTCTCCCAAGAAACCCTGTGCAAGACCATCAAGACTTTGATGAAGATAGTGACTGTCTTGCTGCACTCCAGGATCTGTCTGCTGAGCAGAAGAAGGATGCCAAGATATCTCAAATTATGCTTGCTTTAAACCAGTCAGAGGATGTGAAAGGACAGTTTGATGTGGTTAATGGATTGCTTTGCAAGAAAAACTTTGATCCATTTCGAAAGAGGTGGCTACCAGTGATTCCTAAACACATGCACTTAGATGTTCTACAGAAATTCCATGACACACCTGAGGCCGGACATTTAGGATTTACTAAGACATACGATAGGATGAACAAGAGATTTTTCTGGCCACGTTAATTTAGGAGTGTTTGTCACTATGTGTCACACTGTCAAGAGTGCTGGAGGAGAAAGGCAGTTCCTCAGAAACCACCTGGCCTACTCATACCAATTCCACCAGCCAAAACACCTTTCCAGCGTGTTGGGATTGACCTCCTTGGACAATCTCCAACATCTGCTAGTGGCAATAGATGGATTATTGTTGTTTGCACTGATTATCTGACACACTGTGCCATTACAAAAGACGTGAAAATAGCCAAAGCATCCGAGATAGCCAAATTCATCGTGGAAGACATTGTATTAAAACACAGTGCCCCACGGTCATTAATTATGGATCGAAGGTAAGTTTTTCAATCGAATCTTGTGACAGAGATAAACCGTTGGTGCAACATTACTCATCACAAGACGACTGCCTACCATCCACAAACTAACGGGCTTACTGAATGCCTTAATAAGACTGTGGCCAACATGCTATCAATGTTTGTCAATTTTGAGCAGAGCAACTGGGATGAGGTGCTACCTTTTATGACATTTGCCTACAACACTGCCAAACAAGACACCACATGATTTACACCATTTTTCCTGGTGCATGGGCATGAGGCGACCAGGACGATGACACTGTGTTTCCGTTACATCCCGATGACATGTACAACAACTACATCGGCCAGGTGTTAACCAGAGCTGAGAAAGCTCGGCTGTCAGCTTGCCTCTCCAACTTCAGGTGCAAGAAAATGAATGCTGATGGTATGACGCGAGCCACCGCCCTGTTGTCTACCAGCCTGGTGACCTTGTCTGTTTGGAAGGTTGGTCTCTCAGAGAAGCTCCTCAGGCACTAATTTGGACCTTATAAGGTTGTAAGACAGTTGTCTAATGTTACTTATAAAGTTGAAGATTTCGACCCCGACACAAGACGACGAAAGATCAGAGATACAGTCCACGTTCTTCATATGAAGCCCTATAAGGATCCTGCAACCCAGGGTAAATTTGAAGCTCCAGTGACAGGCAACGAGTAGAAAGGTGATGAAGAGCGTAGCAGCAAAGGAAGATCTAAGAATATCACCGCCAGGGCGAGCATCAATCATCGGGAGTCGGAGTATGCAGGACTGATGACTTGTTCCCGAACCAGGAGGATGCAACACTGAGACGCTGTTCTCTTAAGGAAGGAGCAATGTTGCAGAAGAAGCTCAGTAGCACAGTCACCGTGGTGTTGTGGTTATGATACTAGACTGATGCATGGAGGGTTGTGAGTTCTAAACCCACCTGGACTGTAAAATTTTACTTTCTATATTTGGTTCGAGTACATTCTAGAAGTATCCACAAATGTCAAGAATCATTGTAGTGGAATGTTCTGTAACTGTACATATACTGTATGTGTTCTAGCCGGAGGCAGTTCGTCCCATGCTCTTGTATGTGCAAATGCTGAATAAACCTTCGTTAAGTGCAGTTAGTGTTTGTCATTCATCTAATTGCACCTTCTTCTACATGACAATATTATGGAAATGGAAGAGGATGCAGATGAAGATGAGGAGGGAGATATAATACTGTGTGAAACATCTGACAAAACACTGAAAGACTTAAGTCAAAACAAAACTCTGAGAATAGACAACATCCCATCAGAGTTACTGATAGCCTTGGGAAAGGCAGCCATGACAAAACTGTTCCATCTGGTGAGCAAGATGTATGATATAGGTGAAATACCCTCAGACTTCAAGAAGAATATAATAATTCCAATTCCAAAAAAAGCAGGTGCTGACAGGTGTGAAAATTATCTTAACTATCAGTTTAATAAGTCACGGTTGCAAAATATTAACACAAATTGTTTACAGAAGAATGGAAAAACTGGTAGAAGCTGACCTCGAGGAAGAATTAATTTGGATTCTGGAGAAAAGTAGGAACACCCAAGGCAATACTGACCCTACGACTTCTCACAGAAGATAGGTTAAGAAAAGTTAAACCGACGTTTACAGCATTTGTAGACTTGGGGAAAGCTTTGGACAATGTTGACTGGAATACTCTCTTTCAAATTCTAAAGGTGGCAGGGGTAAAATACAGGGAGCAAAAGGGTATTTACAACTTGTACAGAAACCAGACGGCAGTTACAAGAGTCGAGGGGCATGAAAGGGAAACAGTGGTTGGGAAGGGAGTGAGACAGGGTTGTAGCCTAGCCCCGATGTTATTCAATCTGTACACTGAGCAAGCTGTAAAAGAAGCAAAAGAAAAATTTGGAGTAGGAATTCTAGTCCAGGGAGAAGAAATAAAAACTCTGAGATTCGCTGATGACATTGCAATTCTGTCGAGATAGCAAACGACTTGGAAGAGCAGTTGAATGGAATAGACAGTGTCTTGAAAGGAAGACATAAGATAAAAAGCAACAAAAGCAAAACCAGGGTAATGGAATGTAGTCTAATTAAATCAGGTGATGCTGAGGTGATTAGCTTAGGAAATGAGACACTTAAAGTAGTAGATGAGTTTTGCTATTTGGGAAGCAAACTAACTGATGATGGTCGAAGAAGGGAAGATATGAAATGCAGACTGGCAATTGCAAGTAAAGAATTTCTGAACAAGAGAAATTTGTTAACATCGAGTATAGATTAAAGTGTCAGGATGTCCTTTCTGTATTTGTATGGAGTGTAGCCATGTATGGAAGTGAAACAGGGACAATAAATAGTTCAGACGAAAAGAGAATAGAAGCATTTGAAATGTGGTGCTACGGAAGAATGCTGAAGATTAGATGGGTAGATCACATAGCTAATGAGATCACCAATTTAGTACTGGGGGAAGACGGGGGGGGGGGGGGGGGGGGTAAAAATCGTAGAGGGAGACCAAGAGATGAATACAATAAGCAGTCAGAAAGAAGGATGTAGGTTGCAGTAGTTACTCAGAGATGAAGAGGCTTCCACAGGATAGAGTAGCATGGGGAGCTACATGAAACTGGTCTTTGGACTGAAGATCACCACCAACAGCAACAACAACAACAACAACAACAACAACATGCCTTCTAGTATTACAGGCGATTCAAAAGTGTTTGTTTCCTAATGACAGCAGTTTGTAAGTCAAGGATGTTGTGTGCAGTACTGGCACAGTATCAAATAACACAGTTCAAGACATAAGTTCATGGCTTATACAAAATACACTGATGAGCCAAAACATACTTGTTAATAGCTTGTTTGTCTGCCTTTGGAACCAAATACATCACTGATTTTCTGTGTATCAGGGCTCTGACAGTTTGTTGGTAGTTTCTTGAAGGTATGTGGCATTAGATGTCTACACACGGGTCACGTATTTCACATAAATAACAGGTCACTTATTTGTGTATGCAGTGATTGCGCCCAATAGTAACCCAGATCAGTTCCATAGGATTTACATCAGGCAAATTTGGCCACAAAGCATCAACATGAATTCAATATAATGCTCATCATACCACTGTAGCACAGTTCTGGCTGCAAGGCACAGGCAATTGTTCTACTGAAAGATGGCACTGCCGTTGGGGAAGACATCAAGCATTAATGGATGCAGATGGTTTGCAGCTGTTAGCATGTCTTCAATTACTACCACAGGTCCCATGCATGCACAGCATAATGTCTCCTGTTGCATGACACTCCTATCACCAGCCTGCACCCGTGGCATGTTGCATGTTTCGAGCTGCCACACACCTCGATGACAGTGTTTGTGGAGATGACCATCGGCACAGTGTAGCACAAATGTGATTCATCTGAAGAGCTGACACGTTTCCATTGACTGACAGTTGAATCCTGATGGTCCAGGGCCCGCTGTAATCATACTTGACGATATCGCTGGGTTAACATATGAACGCATAGAGGTGGTCTGCTGTGGAGCTCCATGTTCAACAATATACGATGAGTGGTGTGTTCCAAAACACTTGTGCATGTACCAGTATTGTGCTCTTTTGGCAGAGATGCCACAGATCATCATGTATCCTACTTAACTGAACTCCACATTCTGTGAAGAGTCATGGGTATCCAACCACTTGGCACCTAATGGTAGTTTCACTGTCGTCCTATCTCTTTCTGCAGATGCTCACGACAGTAGCACACTTTTCTTACTACGTGAAGTGGCCACAATGCCACCACACGGCATCCAGCATCATGGTGAGCAGTGCTCATAATATTTTGATTTATCAGTAGGACTCAGTTTTTAAGACACAGTTCAACAAAAACCAATGTTTTGATTACACAGAAAGGGCAAACGATTAATGAGACTGAACAATTCAAATTCCTAGGCACTCAGACTGATAGTAACCTGTCATGTACAGCCCATGTTCACAATCTTGTTCAAAAACTAAATGCTGCTTTAGCTACCATTAGAAGGGTATCTGAAATAAGTGGTAGTTCAACACAGAAAGTAGTTTACTTTGCTTATTTTCATTTGCTTTTGAACTATGGTATTATTTTTTGGAGTAACTCTTGTGATTAAAAAATGGTATTTTTGGCTCAGAAACGGGTGGTTTAAGCAATATTTTTGTTGTTGTTGTTGTTGTTAACAGTATCAGCTTATTCCCAAGAGTTAGCAGCTTTCACTCAGTTAATAGTAGGCAGAAATCCAATCTGCATTTGGACCGTACCTCCTTGACTCTTGTGCAGGAAGGCATGCAGTACTCTGCAGTGTCCATTTTCAGTAAGTTGCCAGAAGAATTCAAAAATCTTAGCAGTAATCTACGCACTTTCAAGTCTAAACTGAAGAATTTCCCCATGACTCATTCCTTCTATTCTGTCAAGGAACTCCTGGAAAAATTTTTAAAAAAAGTTATTTCCTGTATTGCATTATTGATTACTTTTATATAAACTTATGGCTTCTTGTCTGCAAATGATTAATATACATTTCATTTATCTATTATTACTCTTCTTTTGTAATTTCATGTACTGACTCATTCCGTGGCTGTAGAGACTTGTTCATCAATTTGGTCCTATGGAACATGTAAACATAAAATAAAAATCTCAGCAATATCCTTGTCAGACCCTATGCCCCTTCTGCACCAATCTCCCTACTGTCCTGCGGCTCCTACCGCTGTGATCATTCCCGCTATAAAACTTGCCCTATGCACCCTCCTACCACCACCCATACCAGCACTGTAACTGGCAAAACCTATACTATCAAAGGGAGAGCCACCTGTGAAATGACATGTCATACAGAAGCTGTTGTGTAAACACTGTTTCACCTTTTACATTGGCATGACTGCCACCAAGTTATCAGTTAGGGTGACTGGGCATAGGGAACACACAATATCCTTTGCAGAGCATGCCCTACAACATGACAGTCATGATGTTGGTGTCTGTTTCCACCACACATACCATCGGATTCTTCCCACACATACTAGTGTCTCAGGACTCTGCAGGTGGGAAATGGAGCTGCAACATGTTCTTGGTTCTCCCCATCCACCTGGCCTTAATTTACTTTAGTTTCCTTGTTCTCAGCATTTCCTCACAGTAACTGTTCCTTTATTCAGTCCCTTACAGTTTTTTATATCTTTCATTTTCTGACCTGTCTATGCCGAACCCCCCTCCTCCCCTGCACCATCCTCTATCACATACAATGCACGTAGCTTTCCACTCTCATTAACTTGTACACAATGTTTTGCCAATAAACTCTGTCTTGTGAATCATCCAGCTTTAAGCTCTCACATTTTCAAATCTCACCAGGAGTAGTCCCCAACGATGTGTCTTTCCTTCTCATCCCATCCAGTATATCTCCCCTTATCTAGGATTCTGAGCAGCTTTTCTGAAATATACCCCTCCCTCACCAGTCCTTTAGCTTCACTCCTGTTTCTACTCTACAATCCTTCTGCCAGAAGAAGGAGCCACTGGCTGTGAAAGCTTGCAAACCTATATCGCTTTATATGTGTGACCTTCTGCCACTGCTTGGCGAGTAGATTATGCGTAACATTGCACAGCGATATTAAGCATTTATGAGTGATTGTAGAGAAGGCAAAAGGTTTACTTTTAATGGGAGAATTCTAGGAAAGTGTAGTTCACGTATAAGGAGGACTGCGTTCAGAGCACTTGCGTGACCAATCCTTGAAAACTGCTTGAATGTTTGAGATCCCCACCAGTTAGGATTACAGGAAGTAATTGAAGAAATTAATATGTGTTCCGCTACATTTGCCACTGGTAGGGTCATTCAACATGCTAGCATTACAGAAATGCTCTGTGAACTCAAATTAGAAATCCTGGATAGAGGGGAACATACTTTTAGCAAAACTCTGTCGAGAAAGTGTAGAGAACCGGCATTTATCACAGACTGCAGAACAATTCTACTGCCACCAAACAACAAGTGATGTCAGGACTGCAAAAACAAGATAAGAGCTGTCACAGCTCATATGGGCAGTCGTTTTTCCTTATTCCATTTGCAAGTGGAAAATGTAAGGGAATGATTAGCAGCAGTACAAGGTACCCTCTGTCATGCACTATATGGTGGCTTGAGGAGTAGTAGAAGGGAATGATGAAACTATCTGTAAAGGGAAGGTAAAGTACTGGAAGGAAAAGGAAGTACATCTCTTTTAAACAGCTGAAGGCCCTCTGGAGCATGTCAAATAGTGAGCAGCACACCTACTGTGTCCAGCTGGTAGAACCCTGATCATTATAAAAGACTGGTAACATAATCAGGTCAATAAAGTAGTGAGAGTAAGATAAAATCCTTAGATTAAAACTGCTAGAGATGTAGAAGGATAAACAAACTGAAAACTGGGACCAGATCAATCCTACAGCCAGGGACACTTTAGGGACTTTCTGGAGCCGAGACTGCAAAGGGCAGTGACAAGACACCCTCACTCAGGCCCCAGAAAGATCATTTCATCTGATCTTCAAACAAGAATCTGCAAGCTGCACTGTTGAATAAAATGTGACGCTATGTGGCAAAAGTGGGGCACTCTATTAAAATGCTAAATGGGCACCACAACTGCAACAGAATGGAGCAGCCTATTTAAGAATGTATATACAGGTCAGTCTTGTGTGGCCAATGGTGGGTCAGCAAAGAATCTTAGATTCTTGGTGGTACATTCTACTTGAAGACATCTGTCACTAAAGAATCTTTTATAGAGTGTAGCTTTTTAGTGTAAGCCACAGTGTACCAGTCCCTATTCCACAACACTAGAAGTTTTTGGGATAGGTTCTTCCATAAGTCAAGGCCTCGTATCTTTAATTCCAAGATGTTCCTTTGGTAGCCTTCCGGGCCACATGATGTATGGGTTAGTTCTCTGGAATTCAAATGTGGTTAGGGGTCCACTGAAACAGGATCAGCCTTACAGTGTTTCTGTGTTCAGAGTTGTCTTGACTGGACAGTACCAATTGGTGTCTGTGTTGGGGCAGCGTGAGTTATGGGTTGTAACCTTGTCAGAGAGAGACACTGCAAATTAGGAAAGACCCACGCTGTGAGTGTGATTGTATTTCAGTGTTTGCACAAGGACTATTAGTTCTGCAGTAAAGACACTATGTTCCTGTGCACCTGTATGTGTGAAGGCATAGCCCATTTGGCCATCAACATTACCCATCAGTGTAAATTTTTTCCAAACTCAAATATGTTCACCAGTGAAGAAAACTGTGATTGTAGAATAAATGAATCTGTTATGCTGTTTTGCCTGAAGGATATATCTAGACAAAGTTACGGGCAAGGGAACCCCCAAGGTGGTGTTCATAAGAATGTTCATGAGAAGATTCAGGAAGGTTGTAAGTAGTTCAGAGAGGATGGATTTTACAAGGATAGATATTGAGGCACCAGAAAGACGGTGTTTTTGTGGAGGTCTTGTCCTTCTATCTGAGATGAGAAAAGGATTGGTTAGACCATCTTGGAGGCTATTTGGATGGACAGCGTAGTAAAGCACTAGTGGAAGCCGTCCAATCCATAGAGGGGTGTGTCCTTACCTCTGTTAGCCGGATAGCCATAAGGCTCATCCATAAGGCACAAGTTGCAAGTCTGATCCTACCGTGATGTACAGGATCTAAAAGATATATCACTGATAGGGCCGCTGATCTGTAAATCAGGCTACTGTAGTTCAAGAGGAATGATGCAGCATAGAGCATTAACATAGCTTGAGAGAGAGAGAGAGAGAGAGAGAGAGAGAGAGAGAGAGAGAGAGAATATGTGTGTGTGTGTGTGTGTGTGTGTGTGTAACTCTAAAGCCCCAGTCACATAAAGTAATAAGAATACAGTGCTGACACACTGTCATAAGCTTTTTGCAGATTTGGAAAAAAAAAAATTAAAAAAAGGTGTTAATGAGATGTTGGTAGCAAGTGAGGGCCATTGTGATAGCAGATTCCAAGTGAATTACAGGTCACTGATAGACCAGTCCTTCTGAAATCCACACTTAAATTTCGTTAGAAATTCCTTAGCATTTAGAGTCCAAATTAATTATCTATTCACCATTCATGCCACACACACATAACATCTGTATGAAAAACAGGGCAATAGTTGTCTACCTCGCGAGGGTTCTGTTCTGGCTTCAAAGTTGGGGTAACTATACTTTCACTCCACAGGAGGGAGTTGGCAGATTGGAAAGGGGGGCAGCGGACTGGTTCACCTTCATGCTAGATGTGATTAAGAAAGATGTTCGAGATACTAGAGGATGACTGGAGACAGTAAATGCAGAGTAGTTTGCCCCTTCCTTGAGAGAAATAAGTACAAGCCCCAATAGTAGTTACAAATCTTTCCAACACACTTGTGTTTGTTAAGAAAATAGTGGTCCCAGGTTTGAAGACCTTTGAATGTTATAAATGTACTCCTTGATGGATGTCATTTATGTTGCCAGTCTTCTGTGATTTCTTAATGACTGCAGCTATTACATGGCTCCACCTGCATACAGATTTTTATTGCGGGATGCTGAGGGAAGAGGACTTGCTGCTTCTGCCACTTGTAATATCACAGGAATACAGGTTGTATGTCAGATGATAACTTCATTTCCCCCCTGGGGAAGGGACTCCAGAATTTAAAGAAATGATGAAGCTACACTAAACTGCATTAAGTTCCCTCATGGAGGATGCTCTGATAGGTATTGGTGTGGGAAAGAAAGAATGGCAGGATAATGGTTACTGTCACAATCACTGTGCACCTTCCAGTATATACACGAGAAAAACTGGAGCTACAAACAGATCAATGCTGGGCTAAAATGACGCAGAAATCCAGAGTTTAAAACACAAATATTAAATCAAAAAATATCTGTTCTAGTTTATACCGTGCTGAGAAATTTTGGAAGTGCCCTACAAATAATTGTGAGGATTAAAATTCCTTAAGACAAATGTTACAGAGAGCAAAATGTGCATATGACCATATATGACAAGCAACCGCTTCCAGTGAAGTACTGAGTGGAACACATTCACTGAAATTTATCTTATGAACAACATTAGAAACCTCACTCAATGCACTCCACAGGTCAGCTTCATTTTTGTAATATGCTTTGTAATGCATGAGAATAAGATAGTAGTCTGCTGGGAATCTGGTTTCTTATAGGACTATACCAACCAACATGTGAAGTGTTATTAGGTATTTTAAGTTCAGTGATGTGGAAGTTCTATTGTTTATTAGCTGTGTTCATTTTTGAGGGACAGGGAGGGGGACGAGGGGGGGGGGGGGGGAGGGGGCTGCAAGAAAGCAGTGGAAATTTTTGTCACAGTTTAGCGAGAGCCAGTTCCAGTTGTGAGGAACTGTTGTCAATCTGCATAATTTCTTTAGGAGGCATCTGTGGTATCCAGTGACACTGGAGTTATATCAGTCGTTCCTTTCAATTTCTTCCTTTCTCTTCTCCTCTTTTTGAGATTTTAGTACCTGTTGGAAAATGTTCTCCCAGTAATGTATAAGCAAGAAAGGGGAGGGGGTAAACAAGATCCTTTTTTCCCTGATGTAGTGCACTTGGGAGGCTATTTGGGCATAGTGTTAAAAGGGAACAATGGACACATTTTCTCTGTAGGTTAGTTAGTTGGTTGCGTGTTCCACTGATCAATCACATGGTACAGTAGGCATTATGATGTGGAACATGTCAAGTGTACAAGAAATGCACATATGAAACAACATTTGTTTATATATACAGGGTGGTCCATTGATAGTGACCAGGCCAAATATGTCACGAAATAAGCGTCAAACGAAAAATCTACAAAGAACGAAACTTGTCTAGAGCTTGAAGGGGGAAACCAGTTGGCGCTATGGTTGGTCCGCTAGATGGCACTGCCATAGGTCAAATGGATATCAACTGCATTCTTTAAAATAAGAACCTCTGATTTTTTATTACATATTGGTGTACTATGTAAAGAAATATGAATGTTTTAGTTGGACCACTTTTTCGCTTTGTGATAGATGGCGCTGTAATAGTCACAAACATATGGCTCACAATTTTAGACGAACAGTTGGTAAAAGGTAGTTTTTTTAAACTAAAATACAGAACAGGTACGTTTGAACATTTTATTTCGGTTTTGCCAATGTGATACATGTACCTTTGTGAACTTATCATTTCTGAGAACGCTGTTACAGCGTGATTACCTGTAAATACCACATTAATGCAATAAATGGTCAAAATGATGTCCGTCAACCTCAATGCATTTGACAATACGTGAAACGACATTCCTCTCAACAGCGAGTAGTTCGCTTTCCGTAATGTTTGCACATGCATCGACAATGCTCTGACGCACGTTGTCAGGTGTTGTCGGTGGATCACGATAGCAAATATCCTTCAGCTTTCCCCACAGAAAGAAATCCGGGGATGTCAGATCCGGTGAAAGTGCGGGCCATGGTATGGTGCTTCGACGACCAATCCACCTGTCATGAAACATGCTGTTCAATACCGCTTCAACCACACGCGAGCTATGTGTGCGACATCCATCATGTTGGAAGTACATTGCCATTCTGTCATACATTAAAACATCTTTTAGTAACATTGGTAGAACATTACATAGGAAATCAGCATACATTGCACCATTTAGATTGCCATCGATAAAATGGGGGCCAATTATCCTTCCTCCCATAATGCCGCACCATACATTAACCCGCCAAGGTCGCTGATGTTCCACATGTCGCAGACAACGTGGATTGTCTGTTGCCCAATAGTGCATATTATGCCGGTTTATGTTACCCCTGTTGGTGAATGACACTTCGTCGCTAAATAGAACGCATGCAAAAAAAATCTGTCATCATCCCGCAATTGCTCTTGTGCCCAATGGCAGAACTGTACACGACATTCAAAGTCATCGCCATGCAATTCCTGGTGCATACAAATATGGTACAGGTGCAATCGATGTTGATGTAGCAATCTCAACACCGACCTTTTTGAGATTCCCGATTCTCGCGCAATTTGTCTGATACTGATGTGCAGATTAGCCGCGACAGCAGCTAGAACAACTACTTGGGCATCATCATTTGTTGCAGGTCGTGGTTGATATTTAACATCTGGCTGAACATTTCTTGTTTCCTTAAATAACTAACTATCCGGTGAACACTCCGGACACTTCGATGATGTCATCTAGGATACCGAGCAGCATACATAGCACACACCCGTTGGGCATTTTGATCACAATAGCCATACATCAACATGATATCGACCTTTTCCTCAATTGGTAAACAGTCTATTTTAACATGGGTAATGTATCACGAAGCAAATACCGTTCACACTGGTGGAATGTTACATGATACCATGTACTTATACGTTTGTGACTATTACAGCACCATCTATCACAAACCGAAAAAAGTGGTCCAACTAAAACATTCATATTTCTTTACGTACTACACAAATATGTAACAAAAAATGGGGTTTCCTATTTTAAAAAACGCAATTGATATCCGTTTGACCTATGACAGCGCCATCTAACGGAGCAACCATAGCGCCATCTGGTTTCCCCTTTCAAGCTAGACATGTTTTGTTCTTTGTAGTTTTTTCATTTGATACTTATTTCGTGAGATATTTGGCCCAGTCATATATAATATTTCTATTATTTACCCCTTTCCCTTAAATGGCACAATGTTTTATAGATTTATTTATTCCTATTCAAGAATTCATCTATGGTATAGAAGGAGTTGTCAAGGAGATATTATTTCAATCTATTTTTGAAGCTATTACTGCTATCTGTGAGACATTTTATTTCATCTGGTAATTTGTTGAAAATTTTTGATAGCAGCATATTTTACCCCTTGCTGTACCAAAGATAGGTTGAGTAAAGAATACTGTAAGTCTTTCTTTTTTCTGGTATTATTCTCATGAATGTCACTGTTTTTAAACTGGTCCATGTTGTTGAGAACAAATTTCATTAGTGAGTAAATGTACTGTGAGGCTGTTGTAAGAATTCCCAATCTTTTAAAAAGATGCCTACAAGATGTGCGACTATGAACCCCACACATTATTATTCTAACCACTTTCTTTTGAGCAGTGAATACTTTTTGTCTAAATGTTAAGTTATCACAAAATATTATTCCGTATGACAAAGGGTGAATGTATGCAAAGTATGTTAGCTTACTAATTTCTATATCCTCAAAATTGGCAATTATTCTGATTGCAAAAGTTGCTGAACCTAGTCGCTTTAGAATATCCAAAATATGAATTTTCCAATTAAGGTTGTCACCTATATGTACACCCAAAAACTTAGTATGCTCTACCCTGTCTACTGACTTCTGTTGATGTGTTATATTTATTGAAGGAACTGTACTTTTTGCAGCAGAAAATTGGATGCACTGTGTTTTTTCAATGTTTAGAGCAAGCCCATTTGCAGAAAACCAGTTTATGACTTTTTCAAAGACCTTATTTGTCTCATTTTCAATTGAAGTTCCTTTTACTCGATCAATAATGATGCTTGTATCATCAGCAAACAGTGTCAGTTCAGCTTCCTGTTTCAGATAGGAAGGGAGGTCGTTCACATATATCAAGTACAGAAGGCGACCCATGATTGAACCCTGTGGAACACCTAATGTAATTTCACCCCAGTTAGATGAAGTGGGGAAACTTATTTAAATAACTTGACCCATATAAGGAAACTTTTTGCTTCCTGTTCTGTAGGTATGACTTAAACCACTCATATGCTATTGCATTTATACCATACGATTGTAATTTCTGTAACAATTTCATGGTTCACACATTCAAATGCTTTGGACAACTTGCAGAAAATTCCTATTGGTAACATTTTACTATTTAAAGACTATTATGTGGACAGTGAAATTGTATATTGCTGTCTCAGTGGAGCAGCAGTTTTGAAATCTGAACTGTGATTTACTAAGTATCCCATTACTGTTGAGATGGCTGACCACTAATGAGTACATTACTTTCTTGAAGATTTTTGAAAATGCTGTAAGCAAGGATACTGGCTGATAATTCTTGACATCTGTGGTGTCCCCATTTTTTGTAGAGAGGCCTGACAATGGCATATTTTAACCTTTCTGGAAAAATACCTTGAGTTAGTGACGTATTACATATGTGACTCAGAAAATCAGCTGTAATTGCTTCACATTGTTTTAATATCTTATTTGAGATGTCACCTACTCCAACAGAGCATTTATTTTTCAAAGATTTAATAATTTTGCTTATTTCATAAGAGGTTGTTAGATGAAAATCTGTCTAAATTTTTTTCAAAACAGACTCTTCCATTTACTTCCTGGCTTTTTCCTTTGAACCGTTCTCACCAATTTTTTCTCCTACACTTAAGAAATGGTTGTTAAATACATTAGCTACTTCTGTACTGTTGGTTAGGATGGTCTCATTCTCTTTAGTAGTAATACTACCTACCCCAGTGGTTACTTTTCCTGTCTCCCTTCTAACAACATTCCATATTGATTTTATTTTATTGCCAAAATTGTTAATTTCTTCTCTAACATACATATTTCTTGATTTCCTTACAACTTTCCTCAGTATGTTACAATAATTATTATAGGGTAAAACTACTTCTGGATCTTTACTAGTTCTTGCTGTCTCATACGGTTTTCTTTTTCTTTCTCTTTCTGAAGACACTTTAAGGTTTCTTTGAAAAGTGTGTGGTGTTACATTTAGTAATTTTCTTTGGGAAACAATGTTCAAAAAGAGATATAAATTTATTAATAAATATGTTGCATTTATCATTAGCATTTGGCCCATTATATACATCTCCCCAATTAACATTTCTTAAGCTTTCTCTGAAGTGTTCTATACTTACCGGGTTGAGCGACCTCACACTTTTACTTAATGGTTTCTGAACTGTACACCCTGTTAGGTTTTGTATGTTAATCAGTTGGGCATCATGGTCCGACAATCCATTTACCACAGGGAAAGCATGTGTTTGTTTTACATCCTCTTTCTGTACAAATACATTATCTATTAGCGTGCTACTCTCGAGCTATATGTGTACGGAAATTGATCACTGATTCTAAGTTATATGTTGCTAATAACTCTACTAGTTCAGTTTTCCTATCAGAATTACTTAGAAAGTTTACAATGAAATCATCACAGATTAATAACTTCTTCTTTTTGTCTGACAGACAGCATAACAGGGAGTCAAACTTTTTTATGAACAGCTCCCAGTCTCCTAATGGGGACCTGTACACTGTTGCTAATATCAATACTACATTATCTAGCTTAACTTCACATGCACAAACCTCAAAATGCTGATCAACACAAAATTTGCTTACTTCTACAGTTTTGCATTTATACTCGTGTTTTATGAAAATGGCAACTCCTCTTTTATTCTTCCTAGATCTACAAGTGTAAGATACTAAATTATACCCACTTATACTGACACTATCCATTCTCACAGTTACGTGGTGTTCAGACAGACATAGTATATCAATTGCATTCTTATTTTTGAAATCATCTAAACACACTAATAGCTCATCTACTTTATATGTTATTCCCCCGATCTTTGACGCAGTAAGTTGATACTGCCCTTAGCTTTACCCCTATTTACTGTACATGAATTTTCTTTTATTCTATTTATCTTGATTGTCATCCGTCTGGATTTTGGCTTTAACCTAAAAAATCTGTCTTGTGTGACTGTGGAACCCCTTACAGTTTCTGCTACTAGAGAAGCTAACTTATTTTTCACCATCCTACTCAGGTGCAGGCCATGTGTAGTGTATCTCCACCTACCAATAGCATTTACTGGAACACCACTTAATGAGATTTTGCCAGTGTCTGGAGCATCCTGCTCAGCTCAGTGTTAACATGCCTTACAGCAGTGTTTACCCACGGCTGATCATGGTGCTGAAAGACCTCCACAAACCCCACATTTGTGTGCTCCATTTCTGCTCCTATTTTATCCAGGTCACTCCTAATACTGTAACTTATATTCATAGCCAGGCTGTTTCCTGCTCCTCCAACTATAATTACCTGCTCTTCCTTCTCGAAGTCCCTGCATAGCTGACCTAAGTTTTCTGTCACCTGGCTAAGGTTAGCACTTGGTTTCAAAAAACTTGTGACCCGGTATCCTGCACCTAATTTCTCCTGAAGCTGCTGGCCCACACCCCTCCCATGACTGCTGCCTGTAAGCAGAATTCTTCTTTTCCTACTCTGGTTTGATCCCGACCTGTCTTTTTTCTTTAAGATAATATTCTGCTTCAACCTACTTTCAACTATAACGGGATGAGGACCTTCCTCCACTTCAGATAGCAAGCCAAACTGTTTTACTAATTAAATTCTGGAGTTTTTTCAAGTGTTTCCCTTTTTCGCCCTTTGATTGCTACCTTTTCCCAGTTCCCAGTCTCTTTTCCCTCCCTTAACCTACATAATTTCAAGTTCGCATTTTCTAATTCAGCCTTAAGGGCACAAATTTTTGCCTCTTGTTCAGTGATTTTTCTGTCCTTTCTACATAACCTATACTGCCACGGAAGAGCCTCATTTTCTACCCTTGTTTCCTTGCCGCTACATCCGCCCCAATGAAACCGTAACTTACAGTTTACACAGAACACCCCCTCTTTCAAATTTCTGTGGCAACCACCACATTTGTCACACATGGTTTGATAGACAAACTTAACAGAAAAGCAGAGAATAGGTTGGCACCAAAACCACAGTAGTTTGGTAACTTGTTTCCTACTAGTCCATAAATAAACACTAATGTAAACAAACTTTTAAACTTGCTTCCAAAAGTTTTAACTACCTAAACTCTGTATGACTGATACGAATTAATTTGACTTTGAAGTGATAACTTGTAACATTACGAGTCAAGATAGCTGTAACGGAACTTGAATAGCGTAAAGTTATCGTTAAAAACGCACGCCGTGTGATTTGTTCGGTCATAATAATAGTAACATGCTTTTGAATACCATTAAAATATAACAGCGATACCTGTTTAGTGTTATTGGAAATAATATGTAGTAAATTAATGAGTAAGATAGCCGATCCTATAAGAAGAGGTAAAATTGGGCATATTAAGGTGTTTTGCTTTATATCGACTAAGCCGATGATACGGCGTCTTTTTTTTTTTCGTTTACTCTTAGGAAAAAAAAAACACAACAACAAGTAAAGAAGTGCTAATTGTGCATTGTGAAAAATATAGGGGCGAATTTTAAATAGCTACAGTGTATAATCAGACTAAAAAATGGACATTCAGTTATGCGAAATAGCAGATAGCGAAGTGTGGTCATTAAACTGAGTACACCTACAGGGCGGTCAATTCTGGGATAAGTCTATTCGCATCTCACGAGGGACGCGGTATTGAGACTTTTTTTTTTTTTTTTTAATTATATCACGGAGAGCGGGCTTCAATTTATAAAAAGGAGAAAAGCTGTATCATCATTGACTGTTTGTGTCAAGCAACCAAAACTGTTCATCAAAGGGTTTCGGTGAATGAGTGGTGAATGCGAAATGAAACTGTGAACGAAGTTATGTTAAATAAAGCAGAAGAGACAAGACAGTTTGGTCGTATCTGTTATTATTCCATAAACTGTAACATTTCTTCTCGTTGAAAGAAGCCTTTATAGACGATCGTTATGACAATTTGCTTTGAAGGGATCTCGTTACGAGTTAAGTTTTGGGGACCTGGTCAAGAGGGGATAGTCCGTAGATCCTAACTACTGCAGCTATTCAGGAATCAGGTGCTACCGTGACCATTGTGTGTTGTCAATGGCTTAAGGTCATCATATCTCATGCTCTAAGATCGACGCGCCTTTCCTCTTGGTATAACGGTGTCTCACGGTAACAACGACAACGCCGACGGCAAAGGACGATACGGTAGAAACTCTAGTCAAAAACTAAAATCTACACACTCAAGAAATTTACGCCTAAAAAAAAGTAAACAAAACTAGTGACTACCGGCCTTTTACGAAATACTTCCTTTTCGATCTAAACACGGTCAGAAAATTACCAAAACCTTCAATAGATAGCCTAGAGAAGAAGTATATACACTAGTCTAAAATGTAATATTAACTAAATTATCTCTTATTTTAATATTAATTACTTAACTTAGTGAGAACTTCGTATACACATCTTTACCTAGCTCCAGAGCTAATCCTTACTACTTGTGTGAAATTTGTTGGTATTTGTACAGGATGTAAGCACTGATGTGTTATTTAACCCTCAGAGTACATTAGTTGGATGAAGGCTCTATATTATTGTGTTTTGCCTTCTTTTTTTGAACGAATGGCTCATCAGAGCGGGGAAAAAATGCTCTTCCTCACAGTCAACATAAAAACATTGGTTTTCCACATGGAGTATTTTCTTGTAATAGTCAACAACAGTCTCCACATACAGAGTCAGTTGTATAGTATGATGCAAGCGTGTTCAAAGAGTATGCATTTAAAATGTCACATAGGAAGTGGTGGTGGTGGTTGTGGTGGTGGTGCATATGGTTTAAAATCAGATTGACAAACCATCATTTTCACTTTTTGCCTTCAAAACCCCAAATGAATGTTCCAAAGTCTGTTCTGTTATACTTCAGGCTTCACTGGACATGACAATCTAACTGGACTCCACATCTTTCAAAGTTAATATGTAAGCTTCATCCATTACTACATTTTTGCTGTTCATGCAGGAAAACTGCAGCAGTGGGCATGATGATTTAATTTATTACTGCTTTACTATCAACTCTATTTGCAACGCATTTTGTAGACACTATCCATATACACAACTAAACGTACCTGCAAACTTATATCATTGTACGATATGATATATGACATCATGAACACTGTGACATGTCAAAACAGATTTTGTTTAGAACTGAGTGCATATTACTCAGACTGTACATATCTAGTGTTTGATAACAAGAGCACTTAGCCACTACCAACGGACCTTAAACATAGTTTCAAACCTTCCACCTTTCAGCCCTCTTACCATGAACGTAGTCGATTCAACTTAAAAGTAGGGGTTTTGTTTCGCCAAATGAGTCTAGTACTTTTTAATTGTCCACTACAGTATCAGTGAGTCTTATCTCAGCCATCTAACGTCTGCAGAGTTTGTGAGCCTATGGCATTTACTGCAAATATTTCCTTTTGAGAGCATTTTCAGGTCCCAGTGTTGTTTTGTTGTCTCATCTTTCCCCAACAGTAGCTCCACTGAGGACTCTGTGTTCAATACATTCTTTGACATGCTACAAATGATGAGTAAAATATTATTATTAAATCATTTAGATTGTACCAGAACTCTTTATCATCATACTGACATTTAAAGTGTGTGTTTTGTAACAATCACTTGTACCCTATAGTTTCAGTATAAGGTATTTACATAATGAAAGATTTCTGGATTTTTTTTCCTTTCCATGAAAGCTAATCACTCACAATTCAGAAATAACAAATTATTTAGTTCACCATGACAGACAATTGACAATAGAATAAATACACTGATTAGTTAGGTTTAGCTAATAAAAAGAAAAACTGAATGTAACAGTTGTAAGTAATAACTTACGAGAAGTAATTGGACGAGATTTAGAAACCCAAGTTGTAGATGAGAACTCCAGTTCACAAGATGTAATAAATACTGCAGCAGTTTTTCCTAGCCTCCCCAACAACAGATGAACTGAAAATGCTATGAGGAAAAAATAACACCATATGGAATTAAATTGTCTTGTCCCTGTTAGAGAAATGTTTACCTAATTTAGAAACTAGGCTGAAGTCAAGAGATGAAACTACATTCTCAATGGTACAGTAATATGCTCCAAACTATTAACAAAACTGCAGTCACTATACACAAAATAAAACTATTCAGCAAAGTAAGAATGATCTGGCAATATTACTATGCAAGTAGTAAGGCTTGTAAGAACCATGTTATTCCTATAGTTGAATTCTTTTATCTTGGCGACTCGCGCATGCCCGCCCAGACGCGGGAGAGTGCTGTGTTGCCAGTTGCACACGACGCACGCGCCAATAGAAGCAGCGCCATAGTATAGCTAGTTTGCAAGCTTACGTTTAGGGGGGAGTGCGCAGTTCATGAAGTAAAGCCACCACGGCCGCATTAACCCTTTCGCTGTTACAAAGACGTGCTCCCTGCATTCCGCACTGTGTGCGATTTTGTCACTGCACTGCTCGCCTGTGCAGACACATGGTGTTCCCACTGCTTTGACACACTTATCATTCGATTCCACAAAAACTATGTGGCCCAAAAATTAGATTTTTACATGTCGTCTTGACTGATACCTTCCCCCCATAAATGACTTAATTTTGTTTCGATGTTCAACGCAGTTGTTATGCAGCATTAACTGTAGTAAACCATTGCACGAAATTTTGAAGAGTTTGCAGAGGTAGAAGTTCATAGCGTATATTTCCGTATGGTCAATTTTAGTTGCCACAATGTTGAGAATGAAATGTGGACAAGATACCTAAATTTCATATAAAATTTACTGTGTAACAATATCTCATTTAAGTACCACATAGGTGTCGTACGTAATATTGAGAAATGTTCCGTCTTTCGCGACTGTAACAAAAGTTTTATTTACACTGAGCACATTTGGCTTTATTTTAAAGCACTTCAATGAATCAAAAGGAAGTAGACAAAATACATTAAACAAAACTGTGGACTTACAAAAACATTAGGACTTGAATATACCATCTATCAGTGAAGTGCTCTGAGCTATGTCAAATATAATTTTTGTGTGTGGCACACACAAACATCATTTATTTGCTAAAACACTGATCAGCCAACACAAATGTTGAACATTGTGTTACCACAGCACAAAACTACGAAAGGTGACTTGGCAATGGAGGAGACAAAATACTGTCCACTGAAGATGCTTCAAAAGAGAGAAACGCGTCTGGTCTAAATAAGTCGCTTATTACAGTTGCAGAAGAGGAATATAATTCAGTACCATAGGTGAAACTGCGACTGTGGAACAAAAACAAGAAAGAGAACATGAGTACCATTGTGTATGTGCCATACCTTTCATTGATTGAAATGCTTTAAAATAAAGCCAAACGCGTTCGGTGTAAATAAAACTTATTTCAGTCGCGAAAGACGGAATATTTCTCAATATTACATACGACACCTATAAGTATACGCTATGGACTTCTACCTCTGCAAACTCTTCAAACTTTCGTGCAATGGTTTACTACAGTTAATGCTGCATAATAACTGCAGTGAACATCGAAACAAAATTAAGTCATTTATGGGGGGAAGGTATCAGTCAAGAAGACGTGTAAAAATCAAATTTTTGGGCCAAATAGTTTTTGTGAAATCGAATGATAAGTGTGTCAAAGCAGTGGGGACACCATGTGTCTGCACAGGCGAGCAGTGCAGTGATGACAAAATTGCGCACAGCGCGGAATGCGGGGAGCACGTGTCTGCAGCAGCGAAAGGGTTAATGAAGAGACAAAGCACTAGAAATTTCAAAAAATTCAAACGAATATAATTCATGAAGTAAGGCACTTCAATATTGTTTTTAAATAATTAAAATATTAAGTTCCGCACAAGATTTGAACTCATAACCTTTCACGTAGAAGTCCAACACCTTAACCATTACGCTAACGCAGATCGTCTACCTACAGAACACAGTGAGGAGTCTAACACGTTACGCAAAATACTGACAAACACTTTTGGTATGACTGTGAATTACTCACACTTCGTTGAAGTACAATAGGAAATAAACAATTACCGCTCTTTAGTGCGAAAAAGCGGTTCGTGAGATTGATACAAACACCTTTCCTTCCTATCGCCTGAATTAGGAGTCTTATTGCTTGTTTGGTTTAATTAATTAATAGAATATGAAGCAATTGGTATAAAGAACACTTTTTCCAAACTTTCTATAAAAGAAAGTCTGCTATCAAGACATTGCTTTTGTTCTATTACTTTATTTATGACTGAACGTTTCTAATAATGAAGACACTCGTCCATGCTATGCACTGCAGTCGAGATCTGGCAACGTCGTTCTCTGTTCATTGGCCGACTGTGTTTTGTGACGTCAGATGCGCAGAACGAACCTAAACTCGGCCGCCAACATAAATGACGCGCACTTTAAATTTATTCCATCTTACATTGCATACACCATCAACAGAAATTCATTTTCAGCATACAACCATGAAAAGTATTACAGCAATAATTAGATCACTGGAAATAAGTAATTAATCTGGATAAGAGAGTACTAGTTGAGTGAGCATTGACCTATTAAAATGTTACCTGACATGGTAAGTCCTGCCCCCCCCCCCCCCCCCCCCCCCACACACACACACACACACACACACACACACACACACACTGCCTGCCATGCTCCCTCTACACTAACTGAAATCAAGTAATAATTTGAGGCATCTATCTTAACCTACTGTATATTTAAATCTATCTTAACCTACTGTATATTCAAATCTATCTATCTATGAAACCATACGTAAGCCAATCACCCCAAATGACAGACTCGTTTTGTTCCTTTTAAATCATTTCAAACCATATGAAGAAAGTAGCTTACAACCAAATACAACATGTTCTGAATAAATATTGTGAACATAGCATTCTATGCAGGGAAAGTCATTTATGACTTCATGAACGTAACCCTGGAAGACAGACCTAAACAATATCAAATTCAACTTCGGTAACTACCCGCATACCTTTAGCAGATGCATAGCTAGAAGGAGAGGGCCATAATAAAAAGCAGCACTAAAAGAATAAAAAGTGTATCAGAATGGGAAGAATATTAATACAGTGTGCCCGACCGAGACTCAAACTCGGGACCGAGTTCAAGTCTCGGTCGGGCACACTGTATTAATCTGCCATAAAGTTTCATATCAGCGCACACTCCGCTGCAGAGTGAAACGTCCCCCAGGCTGTGGCTAAGCCATGTCTCCGCAGTATCCTTTCTTTCAGGAGTGCTAGTTCTGCAAGGTTCGCAGGAGAGCTTCTGTAAAGTTTGGAAGGTAGGAGACGTGATACTGGCAGAAGTAAAGCTGTGAGTACCGGGCGTGAGTTGTGCTTCGGTAGCTCAGATGGTATAGCACTTGCCCACAAAAGGCAAAGGTCCCGAGTTAGAGTCTTGGTCGAGCACACAGTTTTAATCTGCCAGGAAGTTTCATATTAGTGCACACTCCGCTGCAGAGTGAAAATCTCATTCTGGAATATTAATACACATTGTCCTGTGTGGTTGGGTGCTGTGCCCACTGCTGTTCTTGGCCTATATAACTTACCTTCCAACTGTTCAAAAATTTATTTTTATGACAACAAACACATTAATCGAAGTCTGGAACTAACTACCACCCCCATTGCTAAGAAGACTTTAAATAATTGAGACCAATCTTATCAATTAAAAAAAAAAAAAACTGTCTATGCATTTTAATCAAATAAAGCAGAAATGGCATTGCAATAGTTGTTTCTAGAAATGTGAACAACTGTGTTCTCAATTATGGACCCATTAATGACAGGATAATCTCCATCAAATTGAATGGCTCTTCATATAAATTCAACGTCATTCAGATCTAAGTCACTACTGCTGTAGCCTCAGGTGAGGGGATACAGGAATTCTATGACCAATTGGAACAAGTCCTTAGTAAGATCCCTAATAAATATCAAGCAATCATTCTAGGAGACTTCAATGCTAAAATTGGAAATACAACTGCAGACACAAACTGTGATTGGCCTTATGGTCTAGGTGAGAGAAATGACCGAGACAAGCACTTTCTAGATTTCTGTGTAGGTCTTGACTTGACTGTTCATAACACTATGTTCCATCACCCAAGATGACTGTACACTTGGTTATCACTTGGTAACAGATTTAGAAACTAGAGTGATGTCATCCTAGTGCAAAGCCACTGAAAGACTTTGGTCTTGTGTTGGAAGACCTTCCCAGGAGCCGACTACTGATTAAGCTCTAATCCACCAATAAGATTGGTGAAATATAACTAAGACTCTCAAACATGGAAGCCCTTTGGGAATTTGGTTAATTTTTAAGACCTAAACTCCACATCAGTCTTGATAAGGATGCTCCAGCATCACAAACATGCAAACAAGTGTAGGAGGTGGTTTCTTCATCACTTCTGCCATCAGAAAGACCACAAAGTGCAAAACATCCTTGGATACCACAGTCCACACTACAACTAATTGAACAGAGAAGGAAGCTGAACAAAACTGGTATCCAAACCACTCAGGATCAAGACAGATATAAGAACCTGCACAGAGAAATACAATGTAATTGGGGAAAGGGCAGATCACACTTCATTAATGGGATCTGTGATGAGGTAGATATCATCATAATTATAATGATGTACATGATCTCTTCAAGAAACTCAACAGCAACACCGGTGAATTTAATCCTCATACATTGGTGGGAGATGATGAGAATGGCAACCCATTTGTAGACCAGGAAGACACTGTTGAGAGGTGAAACAGTGCTGTGAAAAATTGTATTCTGGGATTAAAAACAGTATGGACTGTCCAGCAGACAAGCAGTTTACACTGGAACCTACAGTGAAACACAGAACAAACTCCAACATCTGAAAAACTATAAATCCCCTGGTCTACACAGTATATCTGATGATACGACTATAGAAATGGGGGCAGGAAGATTGTGATGTGCTTCATTCAATGAGTACAAGAATATGGGAAACTGGGGAGTGGCCAGAACACTAGTCGAAGTTTCTCTTCGTCCCCCAACACAAGAAAGGGTCTATCAGGAAAGTGCTCCAACTACCAAACTATTGCTCTCTTATCCCACACAAGCAAAATGTTGCTCTACAGTCTCACATATCCACAGAACAAGGAACTCGAACTTATTCTCAACATGTGACAAATAACTGAGTAATTACAGGAGTTCTGTGTTGTTCTCTTAATCTACTTCCTTGATTTCAGGAAAGCCTCTGACTGTGTTGTCAGGGAAAAGGTGTGACAGGTGCATGCAGAGCTTGGTGTCTCACCACACTTGACAGTACTTATCCGAAGTCTATACAATACAGCTGTGAAGACGTGCTGGCACGTTTAGTTTCTTCAGTGAACCAAAAAGTGTAAGACAGGGTTGTTGGGCTGCTTGTATAAAGCTGGGTCTCCACATGCAATAAAAGTGATGCCACCTGGCCACCACTCCAGTGGAATCACCAAAGTTGCATGAGGAAACACCCAAATTCCTATGGCACCACATAAGTGACACTACCTTTAGCCATGCCACAAAAGATAAAGTTGCTTTTAATAATGTGGCGCCACTCTTTCCCCAACCACCAATTACTGTCTTTCTCAGGGTTTAATTCTAATGCGCCATCAAAATGTTTTGGGTTTCATGGCAATAATTTTGCTGTATTTATTTTGCTGTACCTAAAAATTTCAAAAATGTGATTGCTTGTAACAACTTTACAGTTTACTGAACTGAACAGTGAGTGAGTGTTTATAAAAGCACAAAAACAGGTGCTACAAATACCAAAGTTTCAGCATTTTTTTGGAATTGTGGATGATATTTGGGAACACACCTCCAGTTGTGATTTTTTTTATTGCAAAAGCTAAAAATAAGCATTTGCAAAACCTACATCAGTTGACATGACAAAATGTTAAAATCTTATGAGTGGTGTGGCTGCAGGTCAATGTGGCACAAAAAAAGATTGATTTCTGAAAATCTTGTAGCAAATGTGTAGTCATAAACAAAATAAATTACACTAAATCTTTTCTTTATACAAGTTTAGAAAAAGATTCGCGCACTTAATTTAACATATAAGTGAAAGTTAGCTGAAAATACTTTCACTGCTGTACCTCGCAAAAAAAAAAAAAAAAAAAAAAAAAAAAAAAAAAAAAAAAAAAAAAAAAAAAAAAATAATAATAATAATAATAATAATAATAATAATAATAATAATGATATATAAAAACAAAGATGAGGTGACTTACCGAACAAAAGCGCTGGCAGGTCGATAGACACACAAACATACACACAAAATTCAAGCTTTCGCAACAAACAGTTGCCTCATCAGGAAAGGAAAGAGGGAAGGAGAGGGGAAGACGAAAGGAAGTGGGTTTTAAGGGAGAGGGTAAGGAGTCATTCCAATCCCGGGAGCGGAAAGACTTACCTTAGGGGGAAAGAAGGACAGGTATACACTCGCACACACGCACATATCCATCCACACATACAGACACAAGCTTGTGTCTGTATGTGTGGATGGATATGTGCGTGTGTGCGAGTGTATACCTGTCCTTTTTTCCCCCTAAGGTAAGTCTTTCCGCTCCCGGGATTGGAATGACTCCTTACCCTCTCCCTTAAAACCCACTTCCTTTCGTCTTCCCCTCTCCTTCCCTCTTTCCTGATGAGGCAACTGTTTGTTGCGAAAGCTTGAATTTTGTGTGTATGTTTGTGTGTCTATCGACCTGCCAGCGCTTTTGTTCGGTAAGTCACCTCATCTTTGTTTTTATATATAATTTTTCCCACGTGGAATGTTTCCTTCTATTATATATATATATATATATATATATATATATATATATATATATATATATATATATATATATATATATATATATATATATATATATATGCTTGCACGACTATAATGGCAATAAAATGATGTGGCCTCAGATTTCATTCCATACGCTGAGAATAAAACAACTCTGATAATATGTCTGTTTTGTTTTAAATTACACACACCCATCAAAAAAGTTTTGCATCACCCCAGTTCCCAGAACTCTGGAAGATAGGTGTCGACTGTGGATACTGTATCACACAGTCCCTTTGACTGTTCAGAGATGTCACTAAGCCCGCCCAAAGACGTAAACAACCATGCGTGAGCAGCACCTGTTAGACAGAGGGGGTCCGACAGCCGGTTGGTTCCAGTCATTCCACCAGGGAGGGGGTACACGGCACATGTTGTTTGTAGTTCAACCATACTTAGACGGTCAATAACACCATGGTTCAATCGTGTCCACATTGTTAATTTGTGCCAAGTAGGGCTCTCAACAAGGAAAGTGTACAAGCATTTCGGAGTGAAACAAAGCGATTTTGTTTGGACATGGAGGAGAAACAGAGATACAACAACTGTCAATAACATGGCTTGCTCAGGCCGCCCAAGGGCTACTACTGCAGTGGATGCCCACTACCTACGGATTATGTATGGCTCAGAGGAACCCTGACAGCTATGCGACCATGTTGGATAATGCTTTTCGTGCAGCCACAGGACGTCATGTTATGACTCAAACTGTGCACAATAGGCTGCATGATGCGAAATTTCACTTCCAATGTCCATGGCAAGGTCCATCTTTGCCACCATGACACCATGCAGCGCGGTACGGTACAGGTGGGCCCAACAACATACCGAATGGACTGCTCAGGATTGGCATTACGTTCTTTTCACCGATGAGTGTCGCATATGACTTCAACCAGACAATCATCAGAGACATGTTTGGAGACAACATGGTCAGGCTGAATGCCTTACACACACTTTCCAGTGACTGCAAAGTAGAGGTTCCCTGCTGTTCTGGGGTGACATTATGTGTGGCTGACATACGTTGCTGGTGGTCATGGAAGATGCCATATTTGCTGTACAATACGTGAAGGCCATCCTCCGACCAATCATGCAACCATTCCAGCAGCAAGCATATTGACGAGGCATTCATCTTCATGGACAATAATTTGTGCCCCCCATTATGCACATCTTGTGAATGACTTCCTTCGGGATAACGACATAGCTTCACTAGAGTGACAAGAGTGGCCAGCATGTTCTCCAGACGTGAACTCTATTGAACATGTCTGCGATAGATTGAAAAGGGCTGTTTATGGATGACATGACCCACCAACCACTCTGAGGGATGTACTCCGAATCGCCATTGAGGAGTGGGACGATGTGGACCACCAGTGCCTTGATGAACTTGTGGATAGTATGCCATGTCGAATACAAGGATGCATCAATGCAAGAGGATGTGCTACTGGGTATTAGAGGTACTAGTGTGTAAAGCAATCTGGACCACCATCTCTGAAGGTCTCACTGTATGGTGGTACAACATGCAATGTGTGGTTTTCATGAGAAAAAGAAGGGCAGAAATGATGTTTACATTGATCTCTCTTCCAATTTTCTGTATAAGTTCCAGAACTCTCAGAACGGAGGTGGCGCAAAACTTTTTTGGATGTGCCCAGATCAATGAAAACATGGTGTGTATTTTAACAGGAATGTAATACCTATCTACATTCAAGGTTGCTGGTAGCTAGGGATTTTTGCCATTTCAATTGATGGTAGAAAATGATACATTTATGTAGTGAAAGTATACAATACTTTATTATCTGATGCATGCATCAGATCTGTGTGTGAATAAGCAGGAATCTTTGAGTTATTAGTGAAAGGTGATTTGTAGTTCCACAGCAGCTCACTTAATTATACAAATGAAGAAAATTAATGCAATAATGAGAGTATATTCTGATTCTGGTACTGCCAATACAAATGCACTTAACACGTTTTAAGTGAATTTGAGAAAGAAAGTAACAAGGTTTCTGGTGGCAGCAGAATTTCAACTTTACTGTATCTTTTAGTAAAGGAACATGAGTATCCAATCACCAACTAAATTACAGTGTCTTTTAGTGCACTTGCAGATAGCACAATTTCACATTTAGGTATAGAAAAGCTTTAATATTTGTTTTCTCTAACTATTGTGGGGTGCAGGTGTGAAAATATTAGCTCTTAATTGAGCCTTCAAGAGCCAGCATCACACAAGGAACCTGAAATTGTACTTTTGAGAGGTTGGTATAATTATTGGAAAGATGACAGGTAATTGTTCGATGTCAAATATAAAAGTTTCACTCAAGTCAGGACTGTATCTTGATAAGAGCATCTGATTTTTAATAGAGTTTGAGTCACAGCTCTGCAAGCACTCAAATTTGAAATTAATTCACTTATAAATTTATTTGATTGCCATATCAGCCATCATGCCACTTACTGTGGGGTCACTGTTCCTGCACATGGGAGCCTGGTTTAACTTGAGAGCAAATTAGTAAGCAGATGATGCCTCTTTCATACCAGAAATATATCAAAAAAATATTTCAGATGACACAGAAAGTAGCAGGTGTAATAATATTTACAAGTGGAAGGGGTGCTAAAATTAAATGACTGTCCTACACTTTACCACAGGATAGAGAGGTTATGTATTTGACAGGAAATATAAAAAAAATACCTTCTATAATTAAAATTCTTCACAATAAGCAATTGATCAAACCATGTAACATACTACAATTTAACAAACATCTCAAATCATCACAGAAACACAAGAAAAATCAATATGAGCCAGTAAACAATTATTAAAAATAAATCCACAATAATAGTTTCGTATCTGAAACAACTTTTTAGTCATCAACATGACAGCTTCTCTTTCTTCCTATCCTGTTCAGACTTCTCAGATTTATTTAGCATATTCAATAATTTAATTACATTTCCCAGACAAATATTATATTTAAGTTCCATAATATACAGCCAATGTTAAGATGCAGAGTCCATAAAATGAAACTGGCCATTTCTCTCACGGCGTTGTGTTAATACCTCGCAACCATTTTCGGTAACAAGTAAGGTATGCTCAAATTGTGCAGACAACATTCCATCAACAGTGACTGCAGTCCACTTATCGGGCCACATTTCATCCCTCCAACTTCCTGCAAAACAAAAAGATTTTTATAAACACATTTGTTTTTATGGTGGACTCACTGTAGTATATGAAACCACCCCCCCCCCCCCCCATGAGAGAGAGAGAGAGAGAGAGAGAGAGAGAGAGAGAGAGAGAGAGAGAGAGAGAGAGAGGGGGGGGGGGGGTTAAGAATACAACAGTGTCTCCTCACCTTGAGAAATCATGGGCTCTATAGTGAAACAGTGGCCTGGTTTCATGACTCCTACTGCCTTGTTCTCTGCAACAAACAAAATCACAGGTCAATTAAGTATATAGAACCTTACACGAAGCTACTTATACTACTTGACATTTGCTAAGGAACAAGATATCCATATTCTTTACTGTGCTACAAAATTTGTCAGCACTAAGTTATTTGTGGACACCATTGAAATGTACTCTTGTTAAGTAGTACTTGTAAAAGTACTACTGGAGATCATTTATTACAGAGGATTTTTAGCAGCCAGTCCATAAGTTCCAACCTCGAGAAGCAGTCTAAGGAAGATGTAAGGAGTTTTAATGCTGTATCAATGCATACTGCGAATAATCATCTTGGAGGGTAGTTACAATGTATCATGAAGGAATACAGCCATCAAAGGATAAATTTTTGATTGTAACAGATTGAAGTGTCACCATTATTACATATGCAACTGGCGTTGCAAAAAGTGAGATATCATAGCTGTAAAAATATGTTTTCTGGTTATATGTAAATTGCTTTAAACTTTGATAGTGCTTCAGATACCCACAGTTCCTTGAGGACCATTTTGTGACTATGGCATAATGTTTAACCACATATAGAGAAGCCTGTGTGGTGGATTCCAGTAACACACATAGAACACCATACAAGATTGGAGAGGTGCCCTGAACATCTTCTCCAAGACCAATTACAGGGGAGTGTAGTCAACTTCAGACAAATCTTAGATTTGATTGATTAACAGTTCAGAACCGCATTTGGTATGTAGAAAATTAGGAGTACATTATCATGAACAAAACAAGAAATCTTCGTAACACTGCCATCATCAGGAAATAAGGATTTACTAAATTAGTGGATTGCTGGAAGGATATACTAGACTTTTACATGGTGCAGAGGGCCCAGGTTTCAATGCACCGAATGAAAATGCTTGCCTCCAACAGCCCTTTGGCACCTGCAACTGCAAGGAGGAATAAACTAAATCTCACACACACACACACACACACACACACACACACACACACACACACACACACCTGAGGGGGGACCAAGGCTTGACTTTAATGTAGTTTGTAGTGATTCTGTGAAGATGAGGAGACTTGCACAGGATGTATCTATGTTGAGAGCTACTAGTCTCTAGACTTAACTCTGAGAAACCACCACCACCACCACCACCACCACCACCACCACCACCACCAGCAACAACAACAAAACAATTGATTTACATCATTACTATCAATATAGCTTTTAATTTCCTCCAATTATATATGAATTAGATGCAAATGGTGCCATGTTCTCTACAAGATAAATATGGTACAGGCAACACTTACACCTTCTTTGTTTCACTTTAGGTCTAAAACCCTTTCTCTACTGTTGCTGAAAATAACTTTGATCGTACAGAATCTCCTCCCACGGCTTATTTCAAATCTGAATTTTCTACGATCTTAGTGAAGTCCTATTGAAGCTGTAAGATCAACACTTGTAGGTTTCACTTTATTAATATAGCTAAATCAATACTTTGATTCTCAAAGAATGTTAGCACAGATTTTGTTGAAACTTAGAAAAAAAGCCTTTCACAAAATCTACAGATCCCAGATAAGAGCGACATAAATCATATACATTGCATTGTTCTACAATTCAGTGTACAGGTAACAAATGGTTCACTGCACTTTATTTACTTTTAAGATCAGCAGGTTCCTTTGCTTGATTAAAATCTAATGCATTTTCTACGAGGTTGCAACTAGTTTAGATGAACTCTCGCACATTACGAAGAGAAGGCTAATAATGCTTATATTTTATTTTTGTCTCCTTTTGTGTTAAGTAGAACAACAACAGCATTGTTCCAGTTTTTGAGACTTTTGGTCTTCCACTGCATTCTTTACACAACTTTGAAAGCAGGTTTTCGATTACTTTGCCTCCAGCTTTAATCATCCTGGCATCTTTACTTTCTTCATGTCTTTGGTGATTTCATACAGCTCATATAGCATTATTTCTAGTATGTCTTTTTTTTTTTGTTAATAACTATCTACGTTTCGGGTAAATTTCTTTGAGTATACAAACATTTACAGAAATCTCTTAAACATTTGAAAAATTTATCTTTGTTGCTAGTTACTGTACCATCTGTAGTCTACCCAGCATACATTTCTGCTCTATTTTCTTAACAAAATATTTTCAGTCACTTGTTACAAAATTCTCATAGTGTCTTTTCACATCTTTCTAGACACTTCCATAGATTTTGACTATTTCAGCATATTATCTCATGTTACTATTATCATTTGCTTGAGAAACTGTTTTTCTCTTTAATAGTTACCTCGTATCACTTTAGGTGCCTTCTTCTGCCTTCTTCATAGTAACATCCTCTTTTAAATGATATGGTGATAATAGAGGGAAACATTCCACGTAGGAAAAATATATCTAAAAACAAAGATGATGTGACTTACCAAATGAAAGTGCTGGCAGGTCGACAGACACACAAACAAACACAAACATACACACAAAATTCAAGCTTTCGCAACAAACTGTTGCCTCATCAGGAAAGAGGGAAGGAGAGGGAAAGACGAAAGGATGTGGGTTTTAAGGGAGAGGGTAAGGAGTCATTCCAATCCCGGGAGCGGAAAGACTTACCTTAGGGGGGAAAAAGGACGGGTATACACTCACACACACACACACACACACACACACACACACACACACACACACACACACACCCATCCACACATATACAGACACAAGCAGACATGTCTGCTTGTGTCTGTATATGTGTGCGTGTGCGTGCGAGCGCGCGCGCGAGCGCGCACACGCGAGTGTATACCCGTCCTTTTTTCCCCCTAAGGTAAGTCTTTCCGCTCCCGGGATTGGAATGACTCCTTACCCTCTCCCTTAAAACCCACTTCCTTTCGTCTTTCCCTCTCCTTCCCTCTTTCCTGATGAGGCAACAGTTTGTTGCGAAAGCTTGAATTTTGTGTGTATGTTTGTGTCTGTCGACCTGCCAGCACTTTCATTTGGTAAGTCACATCATCTTTGTTTTTAGATATAACATCCTCTTTTGTTATTTTTGTAAGTCCTTTTGTTAAATAAGTGTCCCTTTGTCTATGTGTAGTCTTCATTTTATAAGATACTGAACTGGTTGTTTTATTTCATCCAATATATCTACCTAACCTTAAAGAATAGAGAATCTCAGCATGAATTAAATGTCACATGGCAGGAAAAATGACAGACATTGTCCAACACCTATATACCTGTGTGTGACTCTTTATCATACAGTATCCTTCAAGAAAGACTGCCAGAACAACAGGTTGAAGGTAAGTGTAAGGAAAAGCATTTTGAGGAAGCTCACAGCCATCCCAGGGAAGCTAGTCTTCACATCTTGAGAACTTCTACTAATGCTTTGTGTGTCAGCTGCAGAGTATCCCTCACCTGTGTGGAGTGCATACACTCACACCAAGCACGTTAATACTGCAGTCAATTAGACTGTCCGAATAGCTTCGCCCACTGTCAGAAGGGCTGCTGGTGCAGAGAGGGTGAAGCAGGTCAATTATCTCTCTCATCCACTGCATGACAATTAAGCTGTAGCCTGTTGACTGAAATCAAGGAAGAGCTTCACCACTAGGACTCGGCCACTGGAAGGAATGCCCGAGTCTAACCACATCACCAAATGGAAAAGCAAGCTGCTGCTAGATATCCCTGAAAAAGGAAGGACAACTCCAGGGAACAATCTTCCCTACCCTCTTTGGAGATCACTCAATCGTCTTACGATGGGCATCCCAAATTGCAAGACAAACATGCAAAATGGGGTATCCTTCCAGCTGATGAAGCTGTATCTCGTGAATGTAGAACAACGCAAAATCCAGGCCACTTGCTCACATGCCTTCAACTGAGACGCCCTTGCACAACACAGAACTGATTGAAGCAAGTAACAAGGCCATCGGAATGGCTGCATTCTGTAAATGTTCACCAGACACAGGAATGAAATGAATAATCTTCAATAAATTCTAATGATCTACCTTCTGATTTTTTTCTTTATGCTTACTATGACAATTTAAAACTACACTAAGTTATAGATGCAGAACTTACTTGCATAATGAGGAATACTGGGAGCAGTATGGAAGAGCTTATGTATTCCATGGCCACAGTAGCTGCGAACTACTGAGAAGCCATGGGCTTGGGCATGTTTCTGGATCACATTTCCTACTTCGCGATATTTCTCACCTGGCTGAACTGTCAACAAGAGAAAAGCAAGCACATATAATTCTTTTAATTCTAGCTAGCAACAGATATTGCACCATTCAAGAGACCGATTTCATTAGTATTAAAGGAAAAAAAATTCTTATAACTGTGTGTCAGGAGTGATGTACACAAGAACAGGTAAAAGAGAACCGTGTAATTGCAACAACATCCATAATCAGTAGAATACACGACTGGCAAACGGTATATTGAAAAAATGAGAATCCTATGATTCAAAACTACAATCAGGCACATGGAAAAGTTTTCTTATGACAAATGTGAATATAAATGCAATTTTCACCTCAAAACATGAAGCTGAATAATGAATACTATTTTGAAGTAAACTGTCCATCCAAACTACTTCACTAGTAAAAATGGTCAACAGTACCATGTTCTGCATATATTTACGAATATGCTAATCATTTCCCAGTTTCTGGTAATGTAAAATATCCAATAATGACCAATTTCGAAAGATTGTTGGCAATTAAGAGTACTTACGCATGAATACAACTGCCTACTAGAGTTATCTTAAGTAATCCTCTGCTGTAGCATCTATTTTGACCTGGAAAATGGCTTTTTACATGAATCATGACAGTTTAATACATGGCCATGGACCTGCCATTTGTACAAGGCATACAGTTTGGTCCTATTCCCAGCGGTGTCCAGCAACGATCTTGTTTGAGTATGCACAAGCAGTTCAGCAACAGTTAGTTAGAGCTTGTGCAGACAAATTCTTAAAGAAGGAAGTGTAAGAGGTCTTTGCGAGACATATCTGTCAGATAATTTAACTGTATTTGAATGGAAAGGAAGAAAAATCAGGATTTAATGTCCCATCAAAATTGAGGTCATTAGCGACAGTGCACAAGTGGAGACTGCTTCAAGGAGGGGTAAGAAATTGGCTGTGCCCTTTCAAACAATCTCAGTATTTGCCTGTAAGGATTGACGGAAATTGTGAAAAATCTAAATCCGGTATGATAGATGCAGATTTGAACTGTTGTCCTCCCAAACACAAGTCTATTGCGCTAACCACTGCGTCACCTCACTTGGAAACTGTATTTGAAATGATGTTAGAATGAAAATAAAAAATAAAATTTCTGAAATGCAAAGGAAGCTCATCTATTTCCTTTAGTTGATCATTCTTACACATCACATAAGAGAAATTATTGGCAATGTTGTTCTGTTTGATGCTCATTGACTCTGGGATTATGTCTATGTGAAACTCAACAAATGCATATAATGTAGGCTTTCACGGCCAGTATTGTCTTCACTTAAAACTTCCGGGCTCATAGGCAATGGTTGATGTATAAAACTCTCCCCTAATGTTTCATCTCCGAGGTGTGAGACATCCTCTGAGGTAAAGCGGCGAACTGCGAAGAGAACTCGAGGAAGCTCCGATTATATAGACAGTACAGAGGGCACCACTTTCCATCTCGTGGTGTCAGCTATGAGATTGTCTATGGTAATGCCAACATTCTCGATTGAAAGTAATCAATCGTCACACTTGCGGTGCAATGCTGACATCCAAATTTTATCCAGTATAACACCTTCATCTTTCCTGTTAAAATTATTACAGTGTTTATCAATCTTGAAAGCCTCTCTGTATATGTGTGCATAATAATTCAAGATTTTAGATATGACGCTCAACTCACTGAATTTTATTTCATGATCACCTTCCTGGTAAACATGTTCCGCTGCGACCGATTTATCAGTATGACCCAGGCGGCAATTCCTCTTATGTTCAACAAGACGGGTGTTCACACTTCTCTTTGTGGTACTGATGTAAATCTGTCCACAACTACAAGGAATTTTATATACCCCCAGTGTACCTAAAGGGTGTCGTGCATCTTTTGCCGATCTTAAATATTCTTTTATTTTCGTGGTGGGTCTGAAAATAGTTTCCACCTCATACTTGCTTAAAACTTCCCCAATGCAATCTGTGACCTCACTAATGAATGGAAGAAAAACCTTGCCCTTTGGCAACTGTTGTTCATCATTGCTCCTGATTCTCTGCCTAGAGTGAAGTGCTCAATGTATATCTTTGCTAGAATAGCCACTCTTCACGAAAGTTGACCGTAGATGTTCAACGTCATCTTTTAAATAAACAGGTTCACAAATTTTGTACGCCCTGTCTACCAAGGTTTTCATTACACCTCTTTTTAATCTAGGGTGGTGGTTTGAATCTCTATGCAGATACAATCAGTATGTGTGGCCTTTCTATACACCTTATGGCCCAACATTCCATCCCGTCGTTTAATCACAGACACATCCAGGAAATTCAATTGCCCATTACTCTTCATCTCCAAAGTAAATTGGATTTTCAGATTAATGCTGTTTAAATGTGTCAGGAAGGCATCCAACTTCTCTGCTCCGTGTGTCCATATTATGAATGTCTCACCGACACAGCGATACCATCTGGCTGGTCTCTTACTGGAGTTTTTTGTAATTAGAGAGAACCAAAATATCACTGATCTTTCCATGATAGTCCTCACTGTTCAATACGACGGTGGCATGACCCTTATCTGCATTTAGAACAATAATGTTTTTACCTGCATTTATGTCCCTCAGTGCCTTCCTTTGGGCCTGCAACAAATTACTGTTACATGGCTTATATGTATATAAAATCCAAGTCATTTCCATCCTAGTTATGTCAGCAGACTGCTGTGGAAGCTGACGGATACCTGCCTCAATATTTGCTACAATATCCTCTGTGGGTAAGTTTTGGGGCATCACAGCAAAATTGCCTCCTTTCTCTAGTACAGAAATTTCAACTTTTGACAAATCTTTATCAGACAGGTTAATAACAGTTTGAGAATTGTCCTCAACTGAACCTCCAGAAGGATCAGACCAACTATTTTAAGAATGACCAATCGACTGGTGAAAGCATTTTAATTCGCCTCCGATGATAAGAAGCTGCTTTGCAAAACAGAAGCATACCCACCTAGACTTTATGGATTACACAAAGGGCATAAACCTGAGGCTCCATTGAGGCCAATTGTCAGTGCTACTGGTGGACCAATACACGAGTTAGCTAGACACCTTGCCTCATTGCTGCAACCTTATGTTGGTAGGACGGATAGTCATATTAAAAATTCAGTTCATTTCATTGACAAGTTAAATGAAATGAGTGTGTGGCCAGATGATATCCTCGTCAGTTTTGATATTGTGTCATTATGTACCATGGTTCCAGTAAAAGAAGCTATCTTATGCATAGAGGATATTTTCCCTACCAATATTGTGGCATTATTCCAACACTGCCTCACCACAACCTACTTTCAATACAACAGTGACTTTTATGAACAGATTGACGGGGTGACTATGAGCATTCTTCTTAGTCCTACTGTGGATAACTTGTTTATGGAGACTTCTGAACAACAGGCATTGCAGACCGCCAGTAAGAGACCAGCCAGATTGTATCGTTATGTCGATGAGACGTTTGTAGTATGGACACACGGAGCAGAGGTGTTGGATGCCTTCCTGACACATTTAAACAGCATTAATCTGAAAATCCAATTTACTTGGATACAAAGAGTAATGGGCAATTGAATTTCCTGGATGTGTCCGTGTTTAAATGATGGGACGGAACACTGGGCCATAAGGTGTATAAAAAGGCCACACATACTGATCGTTATCTGCATCAGGATTCAAACCACCACCCTAGACAAGAAAGAGGTGTAATGAAAACCTTGGTAGACAGGGCGGACAAAATTTGTGAACCTGTTTATTTAAAAGAAGAGATTGGACATCTACTATCAACCTTCATGAAGAATGGCTATTCTAGAAAGGATATAGATCGAGCACTTCACTCTACGCAGAAAATCAGGAGCAATGATGAACAACAGTTGCCCAGGGGCAAGGTTTTTCTTCCATTCATTAGTGAGGTCACAGATTGCATTGGGAAAAATTTTAAGCAAGTATGAGGTGGAAACTATTTTCAGACCCACCACGAAAATAAAATTTTCAGACCCCACCAGGAAAATAAACGAATATTTAAGATTGGCAAAAGATGCACGACACCCTTTGGCTACACCGGGGGTATATAAAATTCCTTGTAGTTGTGGACAGGTTTATATCGGTAGCACAAAGAGAAGAGTGAACACCCGTCTTGTTGAACATAAGAGGAATTGCCGCCTGGGTCACACTGATAAATCGGTCGCAGCGGAACATGTTTACCAGGAAGGTGATCGTGAAATAAAATTCAGTGAGATGAGCGTCATATCTAACACCTCGCATTATTATACATGCACGTACAGCGAGGCTATCAAGATTGATAAACACCGTAATAATTTTAACAGGAAAGCCGAAGGTGTTAAACTGGATAAAATTTGGATGTCAGTGTTGCACCACAAGCATGACGATTGATTACTTTCAATCGAGAATGTTGACATTAGCAGATACGGTCTCATAGCTGACACCACGTGATGGAGAGTGGCACACTCTGTACTGCCTATGTAATCAGCGCTTCGAGTTCTTGCAGTTCGCCGCTTTACCTCTGAGGATGTCTCCCACTGTCCGAGATGCAACATCAAGGGAGACTTTTATAAATCAACTATGGTCAATCAGCCCACACGTTTTAAGTGAAGTTAACAAATGCAGTTTATATTTTCTTATGTCAATACAAACTGCCAACATACACACTCAAAATAATCAGTACAAGCATCACCTGTGACAATTTGTATGTGCTTACATCTACAACACAGACATTTAGTTCACAATTTGAACACCAAACATATTTCGCACACATTTTGCCTGTTCATATTCCTTAATGAACTGAATTAGGACTTTAATTCTCATATTTTTTCACTCTTTTCACCATCAGTGAAATTAGCAAGCAAGTAAACTTTTACTACTATAAAAATGTAATGCTGAGGTATATACAGCCACAACATATACTCTGTAAGCCAAATATGGTATGGATGGAGTATACAATGTATACAAAGATTTTATGATCATGGTCAGGATCATTTTTCAAGATAGCTGCAGCAGCAATGTATACTCAAACATTAGTAAGAAACCTCTCTGTGACATATATCCATCCTATTAGTATCTGTATTCAGAAAACCTTCACCATGATGATCTCACATTTAATAGACAAACTTAAGACAAAACTCACAAAATTCTGCAGTTCCAATGCATGACAAACAATTTTTATAGTACTACAATGTCCTGGTGAAAACCATTTCCTATGTTCATCACTTTTGTCCTTCATGTTCTGAGGGAAAAAGTCAACATGGAAATCAATGAAATGTAACTTTGGTGAAATATAACACTTCGTAAATTCGAAAAATCTTATCATGCTATTCTCCATTTCTTTAGTAAGCAGATTTTTCATTTCCAAGAATTGCATTCACACCGACTTCAAGGCATTACATGCATAATCTTCCGTCTCACTTAACAAGTTGATGAACACTGTATCTTGCAAATAAATACTCCCTCCTTAATCTTTGCACTGCTAATGTTCGTAAACTGTCTTCAAGCATGCGAAAGCTTTCACTTTCCTGTCCAGCAATTTTACAAATATCTTCATTAACCTCAATTTAATATGCATGGAGGGAGATATACATCTTCAGGGTTTCCTTGCGACTCATATGACAACCATTTTATGTGGAATGTAGACATTTCGCCAAGGCCACTCTTTACGTGTGTAATGTTTCATGTAATGACTGTCCAACTTACACAGAAAGCAGTAGTACTTCGTGTAAACTGGTTGTGTACCAGTCAATAGCTCTGCACACAATTTCCAGTATACATATTGTAGTGTAACTGAGCAAATCTTGTACCATTTCGTATGGCTCTTTCTTATTAACCAAGAACCCAACTGGAACTGAGGGATATGTATCAACATTATGGAGGAGAACTGCCTTTAAACTTAATTTCGAGGAATCAGTAAAGAGTCTATATGCCTCAGGATTGTGAACATGACACAGTGCTCCGAACAAGCCATTTATGTCACTACAGTACAAACACTTTTCGGAGGAAGAGAAACAGCTTACAAATTCTCTCCCACATGGAAGTCACTTTAACGTCCAGAACGAGAAAATTCCATCCTTGCAATCGTCCTGTCAGGTCAAAAGGTTTCTGAACCTAACTTGCTAAATTAAGGCACGATTGTACTGCACAAAGATCAATGTCCACATCTGGTTAAGAAGACAACACATTTATTAAAATGACTAAATTACTACAAACACCACCTGAAATGGTCACAAAATTAACAGTTTGGAGACAGTCCCTTGTAGATGTGATGCACTAGATAAAAGCACAGTGCAAGTGAGAACAGGGGACACCAAATAAAGTCTCTACATTGTCTCAAGAGTATCCACCAGCACAATGCTGAATTTTATCGACACGAGGTGCACAGTTAATAGTCTATCATAGGAGAGAATGCCTTGGCAAGATCCTAATGAAAGGCATGTGGTTCACACACGAATGTGTCAGCTGTGATGGACGGAGTTCACAATTCTGAAAGTACTCACATGGGCACTAACACTTCCGGCTGGAATTTCCTATGGCACAAGACACCAATTTTACTCTGGGTAGTGGAGAGGGTGTAAAACCGGTGCGGGGCGAGTAAGTCCTGGAACTTCTCAATGAGTGACTTGGTATGGGGTGCACTGCTGTGTGGCATGTTTGTTGCTGCTTGGTCATGGGACAGAAGTCAATGCTGATACCACAAGAAGACCAAGACTGATGGCGAGGCTAGGTCAGCAGAAGCCTCGCAAGGAACTGAGCTATTATCCTGTACTAGTAGCCAGTGACTGTGGGATGCTGGTATTCCACAGCACAGCAGAATCGACATGTGGGTGGCAGAAAGTGCGTGAAGGAAGAAACTTTCTGCCTTAGCAGGTGGCCACAGTGAACTAGGAACGTAACTTCATGTAGGCACAAAACACAAATACAACAGTAACTGCCATTACAGTGTAGCACCAATACTCTCTCTTCCAAATTTGCAAGAAAACTCACCATGTGGCAGCACAAGGCATAATTGTGAGTTCTGTTTATGATAGCTAACACTAGTTAGGCAAACACAGAGATCAAAATACACGCAGAGAAGAAAGTTTCCCTGTTGCATGTGAATTGAAACTTACTTCAATTAAATTAAAGCATATTTCTGTAACACAGAATAAACTGATATCCAGAAGAAACTGTAGGTAATGGAGAAAAACTAAAAACAAATCAAATCTGAAGTCAGCATAAGAAAATTGGTCATAATCACCTATTTCCATGCAGAGGACAAAAGTGCATTGTGCTGTATTTTGGATTATTTTGACAAATCTCAGTTTAGCATCTGACTTTCCAATTAATTTTATGCAATAATTCCACTTCAAACTACTTTTATCTATTTCACGGTTTTGACAATTCCCAGAGAAGGACCGCCAATTGTGTAAACCCAACTATAATGCGTCTTTCTGCCAACTTATGAATAAACACTACATCTGTTTCTGTTGGGAGAAGATGGTGGTGACAACTATCAGTCTCTGAACTAAGAACAGATCCTCTGCATGTCTTCCTGCATTTAATTATACACCTACTGCAGCATGCCTCCCAGAAGTCAACACAGCATCTCCACAGGCACCACTACCTACTGCTTTCTGAATCACATGGACAAAAAGAATGAGGCATGTTTCACAATTTTGCTGCTTATGGATGCCTGGTCAAGTCTTACAGAAGGCAATTATGGCCTCCAAAATGGAGTCACAATGCCACAAGCATAAAACATGTCCCATAATTCTGTAACAGACTGATGTCTGTGATGCAACCCCAATTATACGAACACTGTCCAATAGCAATTATTGAAAGTATGAATGCCCTGCACCTTATTCTAATCAAAAAGAACAGTGCAGAGCATTCTTGGTTATTTTGTTTCATGAACACTTCTCAATATCTGCCATTTATAACTTTCCACAGTAAAACAATTTCAGATCAAATTTATTATCACACCCTTGACAATGGCATTCCATTTCAGTGGCAGTACAACATCTGAGTAATTGTATAAAAGGTTTTCAACTGTTTACTAACTTCGTGTAAGACTAACCATTCTTAGGATATTTTATCACAGTGATGCACCAAATTCTAATTACCAATCCACTGAAAGTTTATTGGTAATTTTCTCTTTACACTAAACTGTCATCACTCAGGTTTTATTTGTTAAGGCTTTCACTTCATTCAAAGGTATGATGAAGTCTCCTCTGTTTTTGTAGCAACTTTCTAATATCTATTCAACCACGATGGGCATTTCATGTTCTTCACTACATTTCTCACAAGGGTAACACCCCATCAACCCCCCCCCCCCCCAATCACTCGGGATTTAGTGGTAAGTTAGCCCATTGGATAGCCCATCAAAAACTGAACACAGATGAAGCATGAAAACAGGAAGAATGTGTACTGAACTGTGGGGGGGGAAAAAAAAAAAAAAAAAAAAAAAAAAAAAAAAAAAAAAAAAAAAAAATTATTTTACAAACAGTGAATGGTCCACATTTAACATGTGCAATATCGAGCAACATTAGTACGTCGTGGTTGTGTAGTGATGGTGTTTGCTACCTGGAAGGTCCGGTTCCACATGTCACCTGGTTTAATTTTTTCTTCACAAAATTAAGAACCTTCCGTCTGGTGACTGACATGTCTGTTTACTATATTCAAGTTTGTGTATTTGTTGTGGCGTAATGTCAGTTTGCAACAGCGACATTTAACAAAGGGGGCTCCAGATGTACATAACTCCTATTTGTTCCACACAGGCCGCACGTTATGCCTCTTACATTCCATTTTGGAAGTTTTGACTCTTGAATTCCTTCTCTGTAACGTAGTTCATACCCGTCTATTTGTTGTTTCCATTTCTGTGAGAGGTCTATGTTGCATCTTGCCTGCTCTCACTATTCATCACAGAATAAGAGTCATGTGATAAGAATATATTACCGCCGCAAGTTAAATTGATGAATAGTGAAAGCAGGTGAGATGCCTTATAGACCTCTCACAGAAATGAAAACAACAAAAACAGGTGTGAACTATGAAGCTTCCTGGCAGATTAAAACTGTGTGCTGGACCAAGACTCAAACTCGGGACCTTCGCCTTTTGCGGGCAAGTGCTCTACCATATCAGCACACACACTGCTGCAGAGTGAAAATCTCATTCTGAAAACATCCCCCAGGCTGTGGCTAAGCCATGTCTCTGCAACATCCTTTCTTCCAGGAGGGCTAGTTCTGTTAGGTTCGCAGAAGAGCTTCTGTGAGATCACTTGACCGTGAAAAGCAAAGGTCCTGAGTTTGAGTCTCGGTCCGGCACACAGTTTTAATCTTCCAGAAAGTTTCATATCAGCGCACACTCCGCTCCAGAGTGAAACACTCATTCTGGGTGTGAACTATGCTAGAACAAAGGAATTCAAGAGTTAAATCTTCCAAAATGGAATGCAAGACACACAAAATATAGTACCTGGGTAGAACAAATAGGAGGTAAGTACATCTTGAGGTCCCTCAAGCACAGCCTCAGGGCAACCAGCCTCAAACCTGAACAGACAGACTTGTTATGATGGTCAATGAAATTCATGTCAATTTGTTTTCTTCAGTCGAACCTACCAACAACATTCTTACATGCAAAACTTACACTGTAAGGAGCTTATAAGTTTAATAAAAGAAAGGAGCAGTTTCTGGCATCCCAAGAATGAGAAATATCGTATCAGGGGTATGTGTTGGAATCTATGGTCCGAAATAGCTACTTTATCATAAAGCACACTTTTGGAACAACTTAAAAATTTAATAATAATTCATTGAATGTTACCTTTTATTAAATTATGCATGTTCTGTGGCTGTCTAGCCATTTCAGCTTCATGTCTATACTTAATGGAGCATGTCATCTGCAATACAATCAAAATCTGTATTCGAAATTTTAGGCCTAGATTATAACCTCAAAAAATTATATGTTCAAGTGAGAGAGGTAAAGTGTGTCAAATTTTGACAATTAAGCTTATTGTCTTTAAAAAAATAAAAAATCTGTGACTGATTGGCATTAGCTGTCTACAAATTGTTATTCCTGTTTACTGATGTTTCTAACTCAGTAAGGCAGTGATTCTGTTACATGAAGTGGTTTGCAAATGTGGAGTATGTGCTTCCACTTTGCAGGGTTTTAGATGTCCAGAGCATCTTATTCTAAAATTTATGTTTCTTTCACATATGAGGGTGGTTTGAGAAAGTTCTCGTAATCACCACAAGAGGTAAGCACTAGTACAATGAGTTGTTTACATGACACTCATTGGACTGTTGCCTGCAAACACGTATTCTTGGTAGAGAGCTGTGACGGTGATGTGGCTCTGTTGTTCCTGCGTAGTGATTTGCGAAGATGGAAAAAAGTACATCACATTTTAACTGAATAATTAGAATTAAAAAAAAAAAAAAAAAAAAATTATCTGCAAGATGGGTGCCACAACTCTTCACACTGGTTCACACACATTTGCCATCGTGATGGCAAAATTACACAAACTAAGGTATGAATTGTTGCCACACCCACCTTATTCGCCTGATATGGCTTCGCCAGATTTCCATCTCTTGCCAAAACTGAAGATTTTTCTTGGTGGGCAAAGATTCACTTCAAACGAAGAATTGATAACCGGAGTTGACAACTATTTTGCAGGTCTGGAGGTAACTGCTTTTCGAGATGGGATCAAGGCACTGGAACATCACTGGACGGAGTGCAGGAATCTACAAGGAGACTACATTGAAAAATAAAAAAAGTTTCGGTGATTTATGTACTTTTTTTCTATTCTGTTCCGAGAACTTTTCAAACCACCCTTGTACATGCTGAATGTAGCTCCTTTTGCAGGTTAGCTGGCATATGCCTATTTTGCTGAATTGATTTGAATTTGTGAAGAGAATTTCTAATTTTGCTTCTCAAGGTCATCATAAATCATCTCATGTTATGTAATAGAAAATCTCTCTTTTTATCTCATTCATTAGTAAAATTTTTCTAATTATTCCAATAATTGCCATATTTTTTTCAAAACAGATGTGACTTATATACATACATTCAAGATTGATTTAATAGCAAAATCTACAGTGCAGCCATGGTGTTCATTCTGCCAAAATCTGGTGAAAACCGTTTGCACTGTGAACAAGTTGTCAGCTGATTCTTTAAAGATGACCTCGAGCAACTATTTAGGGTGCCACTGTGACCACAGCTTAAGATGTAATATTTAGTGAGCCAGTTCTCTCATTATAAGCCAGTTTTCTACATTCAAGGTATCTTTCTGATAATAGATTTAGTATAACATCATATGAATCACTGTTTCTGCCACCTGTTCTAGTAAGGCTAGTCTCCCAGACCATTGCAGGTACGCTGAAACTATAGCTGTTACTGGAGTATGATCAGGAAATTTATAAGCGACATTCTCCTGTTCTTCCCTGAAATAGGTTTTCTATAAAAGCACCCAATTACAATGTTCCATCAACTCTTGATTCTTTTCTTCTATAAAATTATTTGGCATCTGAAATGTGTGTTAACATCACTAAATATGATCAAGTTCTTAACAGCAACAGATATGGTACCACTGATGGCATCTTGCCTTCAGTACAGTGGGTTTCAACCAGCTTTCTTTTCGTAGTGCTACGTAGGTAATTTTACTGTTAATAGGTGACACTATTACTGGGGCCTTACTACGGACATTCCTGCAGTTAACTGATACAATATTAACAATCTCTCTCTCCAACACGGAGAGACAAATGTGTGTGTATATGGCACGTAATTGCTCATTGGTTTATGGGCAGGTTTCTCAAGCTTTACCTTCATTTTATTGATAGCTACAAACTGAAAAATTCGCATTTTCAAGATGCAAATTCTGCCTCAAAATGTGAACTTCCCCAATAAACCCTATTTCAATGAGAATTATTACTTTATCAAAGAATTTCAAACAGTTTTTATTTTATGCATATAAATATTGGAAGTGTGACCAATTTTCTGTTACTGGTCTTTTACGTCAGCTGGAAAAGCCAAATTTGGAAAGACAGGGTTTACATGTGGACAAAGAAAAAAAATTCTGGATTTTTCCTGGGTTTCCCAGTTAAAAATACACATTTCCCGGGTTAACATACGCTTTTACCATATTAAGTGACAGTATACTTTCCCTTAGAACTGCAAAACTTATCAATCCTTTCAATGGTTAATGTTTTATACAAGGGCGCAGACATGCACTTGAAATTGAGCAAACAGTTGAAACTAGCCAATAGTGTGGAATGAAACACTCCATTTCAAATAAATTGACTGCCACTGCAGAAAAGGTTAATAAAGGCCAAATTTCTTTAGCAAAGCGACAAAAATAACTTCATTTTTTGGCATGACGATTTTTGCTTGACTGCCAGAAACATGGAAACAAAATCAGAAAACTGCAAACCATAACATAGTTCAGCCTTCTGTAATTATGACAATGTATTTTAATTCACTTTATAACTCCCAGGCACAGAAATCCATTTTATTTTCGTTTGAGGTGAGAGCTTTAAACAAAGAAGAAACAGCAAAATCACGAACATAAACATGGGTCACGTGGAGAAGCTTGGGTGCATAAGAAAAATTTTTCAGGGTAGCATCTGCAGTTTGCTGCTTCTTTTGATACAGCTAACCGCCCCACTTCAAGTAGCAACAAGCAGGAGAAGGTACAGCTCACATGTGAATCAACTGCGCATAGGCATGAGCCAACTGGCAACTGCTAAAACAAACCTAATGTAAATAGTTGTGATGTTGCACTCATAGGAAGCAGTTTGTTGTTATGAAGTATTGCATAGTCTTCATCCTAAAGCCTTTGACGCATTTTGCTGTCCAAAGACACTTGTGTATGCACCATGTTTTGTTGTTGTAAATGGCACATTTCTTTTGCAACTGCAATTTTTTTTTCTCTCGTTTATGTTTCACTGCTACAGTATTATTCTGCAGTAATGGGATACAGTAAAACTCTTTGTTAGAGTAACACTTCTTACCATCAAAACTACAAAAATTTAACTGAAAACTAAAACAACAAAAAAATAATAGCACATACACCCTGAAAGCCCATGTTCAAGAACATGTATGCAAAATAAAAAGTACACAAATGCAATGATGTATCAGTGAGTTTGATTCTCTGGTGCTATGCCAACTGTGCACAGTTGTATGGTCTGTACAAGAGTCATGAAGCATAATGAAGTAAGAATCAATAGAAAAATAATAGAATATACACCCTTTGGGGGCGGGGGGATATGCTTACATTAGTCTTATAACTAAAGTTCAAAACTTGGTATAATGTGACCACTTTTTTAATGTCAAAATTTGATGCAGCAGGTGGTTCGAACTGTAGTTGCATCAAAAACCACTAGAGGTCAGGCCTGGTCTTCCTCATTTATGACACTACCGACTTCAGTGAGTAATTGCACGGTAGCTGTTACCAAAGGCTTTGTGTTGTGCTTTACTTGTTTTCTGTTCTTATTTTGTATGGAATGAAGAGATTAAACTTTGTCCATTATAAAATTCGATTATGATCCTCACAGTACCAGAAGGCATCAATTATCCCCATGACCATAAGTTATTTCAGCTTTCGCAGAAAAACGGAACACAGAAGTAGAGTGGCTGCCCAGCAAGGAGGAGACACTGTTTCTCTGCATCGCTCCTCTCACCTTGCGCAGTCAAAATTCTAATTTGCTGACACTCATGGCTAACTGCCAGTTTATTACGTCTGCACTTCACGCTATAGCAACCGGAATCAAAACCTGTGAACATATTTTGATCATGCCAAAAATCTTCCCTTAATGTGCAAATTGAGTTATTTTCAGTTCTACTTCTACACTGAATATCTTGTCAGTTCTATCCATAGCGTTGTCAAGTATGAGTCAAATGATTATGAATGCCCAAGAAAGACTGAAATCAATATACAGCATATTTTGTAAGTATCAAGTTGGGTTGGAAAATAAAAATAATGTCAAGAAACACCTTAAATCATAGAAGCACTCTGTTTACAGGTGGGAAAATGCTGTTGCTTCTCAACAGAAACAATCATTTGTTGAAAGCTTAAATAGATCCCAAAGATGAAAAAAGATATTTTTACAAAAGCAAACATTTCAGCTGAAAAGCTTCCCCACCAAGCAACTTTTGCTTGCAATTGTTGCTACATTTTTAGGTCCCTAGTAATAAAAATTTACATTAAAATGATTGCAGATATGATATGTCAGTTCTTATTCTTCACAGAAATTTATGAAACAGCAGCAGCTTATGACGTAATTGCTAACAACAATGCTTAAAGCAAATTATGTACATAATCTTTTCCCCAAAAAGTGCTAGAATTTGTATAAGAATAGATGTCAATATTATCAACACTGGTGCTTCATTTTCACATTCATTCTAATTGTTCCCATTTATTTATTAAAAGTGGCTGTAAACTCACTACATGATAAATTAATATTTTGCAGAAAACAACCCCAATAACATTCTGTTCACATTTGTTAGACTAGATAATACTAAGATATTGTAATGTCTAAAACTCCAGTACTTTTAAGTGTCAAAAGTGTTATTTGTACTCATTTTAAACTCACCTATGTTTATTGCACGCAAAAGGCACTCTGATGTGACTTTCACCAGTTTCTTGGCCTCAGGGCTTACATTTCCCACAAGGAAAGTTTCATTGAGATCTCCATGGAAACCCCGGTGATAGACAGTGACATCAACTAAAGGACACATTGTAATAATGGTTATTTTAAGAATTTCTGAATCAATATTTCAATTTTTCATCTATGTAACTACAAATAGTAGTGAGGAACTGGTAAAACATCCAGCAACAGAAAATAAATATTATTTGTATCAGTATCATTAAAAAGCGATCACAGTAAAATCACTTTTCAGTTCATCCTCTGGACTCAATTTCCTACCCTTACCATAAAGGTTTATTTATAAATGTTTGTCTTCATCATATATGTTATACAACTTAAATTGCTGGTTTTGGCTTAAGTGCCATCATCAAATATGTTCTAAATAAAAAATAGATAAAACAGTAATTTGATAAGGCTAAATGCAGAGAAAACCTAGGAATATATAAATAGGTAACACGGCTAGCAGCCGAATGTACCAGCCATAAGTACTATTAAAAGTATGTAGATACAAATATCATTGTTCGATCATCTGTACACATGGGAACATAAAATGTTCTGGTATTGGTCTGGGGGTGTCCTGTACTTATACAAACATAACTTAGTCAATAGAGGGCACTAGGGCTGCAGTACACAAGCAATTAGTATCATAAATCCAATGGTATAAAAAAGAAAATGCATGATCTGACTGCAACTCCATGCCTCCTCTATGTGGTGAGTAGCAATCTACCCCTTTCATAATATACTTGTTATTCCATTCAGGGCTATCCAGTGTTTACTGAAATACAAAATGCAAAAATAAAATCCATACTTAAAATCTGATTCAAACATGTAAAAGGTAATAACTTATTAATAGAAACCTATTATCAAGACAACATAAATAACACCACTGTATGAAAGTTAGAATAAAAATTGTAGAAAGTAATATATTGTGGAATCTATTAACAGAAAATGTTACAGGATGACAAGGCGAATGAAACACAGCTTTATGTGAAAATGATAAATGAAACAATAGTTATTTAATAAAAGTCCTGACAGTAGAGTGTGTGAACTGTTTCGTTTTCCTGTGAAATTGCTAGCAGAATTAGGTGGTGCTGTTCATTTTAGTAAATTCATGAATACATCAAAATAGGCATTTAAGTTAAGCACTTGCTATTCATTGAGCAATAACCCCCATCTGTTTTCTAAGGACTCAGATCTCCATTTCCTCCAACAGATTCAATAATACTGTTGTTTCAAAGCCCTATTTAACACTTCCATATCTTCATGCATAATTCCTGCTGCATGCTTTTCCTTACGCAAATAGTAGCAAATCCACTCTTTAAGCAAGTCTTTAAATTCCTCCCAGTCCAACCAATATAAAACCTTGCACAATTTTGGCAACTGATCTTTTAGTCTCTGGATTCCAAATATTTGTTCTTGTCACTGCCAACTTGGTGGTGAACCAATCATGCCTTTTGTCTGAAATCCAATTTTAACTTTAATTTTTCCAAAAGCTTCTGCAATTAGATCAGAAAATGCACCATTTTACGACAAGCAACAAACTTTTTGTCTGGACTTAGTGTCTTCTTCCTCTCATGTATCTGAGTTGTATAACATGTGTGATCGAGACTGATTTTCATAAATGAAATATCACACATGATTGTCGACTCATTTACAGACTTCATGTCTTCAATGGATAAATAAGGTTTAACTCATTTACTAAAATGTTTACAGGCCACTTACATAATCTTTAACAAGTTCATTATGAGTTGGATAATGAAATAGTGCTTCTTAGTGTTAACCAAATAACTTTTAACTTTCATGTAACTTGTATATTATCAACCACTGTCACGTTTTAAAGGAAGCATCCTGGAGAGAGACCACTTTTATTGAAATAATAATATTGTGAAAAGGATAGTTGCTACTCATCACTCATGGACACACACACACACACACACACACACACACACACACACACACACACACACAAATGACCAAGTCTCTAGCAGCTGAAACCAGACTGTGCGCAGCAGTGCACGACAGAAGAGGCAACTGGGTGGTGATGGTAATAAGGAGTCTTGGCCAGTGAGGGGGAGGGGTAGCAGCTTTCTAACGGCCTCACCTTTGCCCCACTCCTAAATTCAATCATGCTGGTCTTGTTAAAGACCTTCTCTCCTCCTCCCGGTCTCTATAGTGAACACACTTTTCGCAACCAATCCTACCAATCAGACTCAACCAAAGACCAATGTTGAGCCCTGTCTGGCTCAGTTCAGTCCTCCATCCAACAATGATCAAACCCCACTGCCCGCTAAATCACCCCCTGTTAACTATCCAGAATTTCTGAATATCAAACCCTGCATTGGCATCACTCCCCAAATCACTTAACAAGCAAACCCACCTTACATCTGCAGAAAAAACTGCAATCTACCACCTAAAAACTGATCCTGACCTTGTAATCCTATCAGCTGACAAAGGCTACACCACTGTTGCTTTGAGCTGCAAAGATTATCTGACAGAAGGACTCCACCAGCTGTCAGATTCATCCACCTACAGACCCTGCCACAGTGACCCCATTCCAGAAATCCAGCACAATCGCTAGTCTTTCCTCAAATCCTTAGGTGCATCCCAGAACCTCTCCCTGGAGACCATCTCTCTCCTCATCCTTACCACTCCCTGCACTCCTATCTTCTTACATGCTTCCTAAAATCCATAATCACCTAAGACACCCCATTGTGGCTGGTTACTGTGCCCTCACTGAGAGAACCTCTGCTCTCATAGATCAACACCTTCAGCCTATTACCTGCTACCTATCCTCTTATATTAAAGATACGAACCATTTCCCCAACTAACTCTCCACAGTTCCTGTTCCTTTACCACATGGTGCCCTGCTCGTCACTACTGATGCCATCTCCCTTTACACTAATATCCTTAACGCCATGGCCAACTGCTACTTAACATTACCTTTCCCTATGCCCAATGGACTCCAAACCAACAACCTCCTCCTTAGTCATCCAGGGCTATCGTGAAACCAGTAACGTGATCTACAAGCTAAGCTGCAACCACTGTGCTGCATTCTATGTGGGCATGACAACCAACAAGCTGTCTGTCCCCATGAATGGCCACTGACAATCTGCGACCAAAAAACAGCTGGACCATCCCATTGCTGAGCACGCTTCCTAACATGACATTCATGATTTAGATGACTGCTTCACAACCTGTGCCATTTGTATCCTTCCTACCATCACCAGCTTTTCTGAATTGTGCAGGTGGGAACTGTCCCAGCAATATATCCTATGTTCCTGTAACCCTCCTGGCACCAACCTTCATTAGTCTTTGTCCTTACCCACCTAGCCCCTACCCCGTTTCCATTCCAGCACTACACAGCCCTCCATTCCACCAACACACCCTCAATTTTTTTACTTCTCTCCTTTTCTGCAAACCCCAACCCCAGCACCCTCCATCTAACTTCCTGATTACACCTAGGTGCCGTAGCCTCCCTCCACCTTGTCCCCATACACTCCCACAAGCAGCACTATCTCTCCCCTAATCCTACCATGCTAACCCTCCCCCTCCCCATCCCCTAATCCTACCATGCTATCCCTCCCCCTCCCCAGATCAGCCTCTTCCTTACCCCCACCACGCAGTTGCCTCTCCCATCATGCGCTGATGCTCGCATTCTTTTAACCATGCTTTTTTTGATTGTCTTTTTTTGTTCTTTTCTTTCTGTTTTCATAATTTGAATATCTCTTGTCATGTATTTAGTGTGTATTATATTGGGGTGATTTACTGCAAAGTGAATTTTCGATAGTCATTTTTAGGTCTGACTTCTGTTTGTGTACAAGACATGATCAAAAAGTAACAGAAATTTTTGTCTTTCTTAAAAAATCTTCATTTATTCATCAAAGTAATTCCCCTTAGATATAACAAATTTATACCAGTACTTTTTCCACTCTTGAAAGTATTTCTGGAACTCACTTTTCGTTATGGCGTTAAGCTCCTTCAGGATTTCTGTTTGTATCTCATCAATGATAGCAAAACATTGTCGTTTCATGGTTCTCTTCAGCCTTGGAGATAGAAAGAAGTCACTGTGGGTCATAACTGGTGAATACGGTTGCTGGGGCAACATAACCACATTGTTTTTTGCCAAAAATATCATGAACAAGCATTGTGGCGTGAGCGGTAGCATTATCGTGATGCAATTGCCAAGAGTGGTTTTGCCACAATTCTGGTAGTTTTCCTCAAATTGCTTCTCACAAATAGCACGTAACATCCAGATAGAACTCCTTATTGACCATTCGACCATACAGCAGGAACTCATGATGCACTAGCCCAGGGTAAGTGGGAAGAACCTTCATATGTAATCTAACTTCAATTATATATAAACAAAGATGATGTAAATCACCAAACTAAAGCGTTGGCATGTTGATAGACACACAAACAAACACACAAAATTCAAGCTTTCGCAACCAATCATTGCTTCATCAGGAAAGAGGGAAGGAGAGGGAAAGACGAAAGGATGTGGGTTTTAAGGGAGACGGTAAGGAGTCATTCCAATTACGGGAGCGGAAAGACTTACCTTAGGGGGGAAAAAGGACAAGTATACACTCGCGCGCGCGCTCCCTTCAGTATATCCTCTCTTCCTGTTACCAACCAGGCCTCAACCTCCGCTAATTTCAAGTTGCTGCCACTTATACCTCACCTGTCTTTCAACAACATCTTTGCCTCTGTACTTCCGCCTTGACTGACATCTCTGCCCAAACTCTTTGTCTTTACAAATGTCTGCTTGTGTCTGTATATGTGCAGATGAGTGTGTGTGCCCACACACACACACACACACACACACACACACACACAAGCAGACATTTGTAAAGACAAAGAGTTTGGGCAGAGATGTCAGTCAAGGCGGAAGTACAGAGGCAAAGATGTTGAAAGACAGGTGAGGTATAAGTGGCGGCAACTTGAAATTAGCGGAGGTTGAGACCTGGTGGGTAACGGGAAGAGAGGATATACTGAAGGGCAAGTTCCCATCTCCGGAGTTCTGACAGGTTGATGTTAGTGGGAAGTATCTATATAACCCGGACGATGTAACACTGTGCAAAAATGTGCTGGCCGTGCACCAAGGCATGTTTAGCCACAGGGTGATCCTCATTACCAACAAACACTGTCTGCTTGTGTCCATCCATGCGAATGGACAGTTTGTTGCTGGTCATTCCCAAATAGAAAGCTTCACAGTGTAGGCAGGTCAGTTGGTAAATCACGTGGGTGCTTTCACACGTGGCTCTGCCTTTGATTGTGTACACCTTCCGGGTTACAGGACTGGAGTAGGTGGTGGTGGGAGGGTGCATGGGACAGGTTTTACACCGGGGGTGGTTACAAGGGTAGGAGCCAGAGGGTAGGAAAGTGGTTTGGGGATTTCACAGGGATGAACCAAGAGGTTACGAAGGTTAGGTGGATGGCGGAAAGACACTCTTGGTGGCGTGGGGAGGATTTCATGAAGGATGGACCTTATTTCAAGCCATGAGATCCATCCGAAATGAAATGAAATGAGATCCATCCTGTCATTCAACAACATCTTTGCCTCTGCACTTCCGCCTCGACTGACATCTCTGCCCAAACTCTTTGCCTCTGTATATGTCTGCTTGTGTCTGTATATGTGTGGATGGATATGTGTGTGTGTGCGCGCGAGTGTATACCCGTCCTTTTTTCCCCCTAAGGTAAGTCTTTCCGCTCCCGGGATTGGAATGACTCCTTACCATCTCCCTTAAAACCCACATCCCTTATATGTATAAGTAAATAAACTAATATATCTAAAAACAAAGATGATGTGACTTTAGATATATTTTTCCCACGTGGAATGTTTCCCTCTATTATATAAATAAATTAATAAATATTCTATGGATCTTGCACCAAATGACATTTCCTGTTCCCAGAAATAAAGGATCTGTTGCGTGGTCGCCAATTTGACAATACAGACATCGTCATTAATGAAGTGGACGAGTGGTTCAATGAAAAATGGACAGACATCTAGAATCAAGGCAGAAGTTCAAGAAACATACGGAAAAATGCATAAATCTGGAGGGTGACTTCATAAAGAAGAATTAACAACAACAAATCAACACAAACTATCACATTTTTAAGTGTGATAATTAAAACTTTATGATACCCCTCATACAATTACAAAAGGAGTTACTTGCCACCAATACAAGTTGGTCTGAACTGTGCAAGTGGGAACCTTTGCTAGTTGCCACGTGCTTCTATCTCTTTCCCTGTTTCCCCCCCCCCCCCCCCCCCCCCCCCCAGCCTCACATACGGCTGCTATCTCTCCAGTGCACCAACATAATCCTTCCCCTTATCTGCTTCTCTCCTTTCTCCTCTCCCCCTCCACCTTCCAGGCACAGCCTCTCAGAGCTGTCAATGAACCTGTTCCTGCCATTCCCACACCTCCCCTATAACACCACAACCTACTCCAGCCAAGACTGCTGCTCATTGCAGTTGAGTATCAGCAGCCAGAGATAACAGTTGCCGTGTGTGTGCGCGCGTGTGTGTTGGGAGGGGAGGGGGGGGGGGGGGGGGAATCTGTGATTCAGCATTTCCGCTATATGGTGAGTAACAACTATCCCTTTCATAATAATGTTACATTCTGTCCTGGATTATCCACTGTTTGATTTTATCGTTAAACATGTGTGCCTGCCAGTCTACGCTTCCTCTATGTGATGAGCAGCTGTTCTATTCCACTGTTAGAATATGAGGATTGTTTCATTAAGGTTCTATACCACAACATGCATAAATGAAACCCTTACAGTATCACTTTGTCATCTGTCTGTCCGACTGTTCAAAACCCCTTTTCTCAGGAATGGGTGGACATATCAAGTTGAAACTTACATCACACATTAACATCTACTGTTCCTTCATGATGTAAAAAAAGTGAAGCTTCTAAATCAATGCACTCAAAAGATACAGTCATTTGTGTCACATATTTTGATACTAGCAAACTCACTCAACGAAACCCACTGGTTACTTCTGTTGACCTAGAGTAAAAAAATTTGCATAGAAGCAAGGTTTCAAATACAACTAAAGGAAAAAATACAAAAATAGTTAATTTGTAATTACACCACACGAAAAAAGTTTTTTGTTATTTGTTACCAGACTGCGTCTGTTCGTCCAATCTGTTACGACCCCTTTTTCTCTGGAACTTGCAGATGTATCAAGTTGAAATTCATGTCATATACAAAGGTCTATAGTCCCTTGGTGGTGTATTAAATATTAGCTTCTAAGCTTGTGTAAACACAAAATATGGTCATTTATGTCACGTATTTTGATACTTGCAAACTTGCTCATCAAAACCTATACGGTACTTCCTGTTTTGTCTGAATCTTTTTGTTGTGGCTGTTGCAATTCATCATCTCCACTATATGGTGAGTAGCAACTTTCCTTCTCTAATATTATTACATTCCATCCTGGATTTTCCAGAGTTTAACTTACAACTAAGACATTTTCGAAAGCCTTAGAATTTCTGGGACCGGAATCTTGCCATATTCAATATCGATAATAGGCTAAAAATTGTTGAGACTCAATTCTTGTAATGGATGAACTGTCAAAACACACAAATTTGTACTGGACCTCCAAAGCTCGAGTACTATGCGCATACGGACAAATAATTTTAACACAACAACGTTTGCTACTGCCAGCTATGATCATTGTTTAATTTATCTTGTGCACATCACATTTTGGATAATCATTTCCATTTTCAAGTCCCTTTCCTGTGTACAGCTACTCATCAGTAATACAATCAAACATCACCTAATAAAATTGAAACAAGGATGCCAGCACAAACTATTTAAACATTAATCATTATTGTTCACTTGCACCCACAGAATGAAATGATAAATAAATAAGTGACATCTGCCATTACTAAGTACACTATATTCCACTTTAAAGAATTTACTTCAGTGAATAATTACTCAAAATCCTGCAATAACTAACTAATAATGTAAAGTGGAATGCAAATGATGTTCTCATGGGCCAGTATATATTAAGTTTCTTGAAAACAATGTACAGGAGAGGAGCACATACACAAATCCTACTTAACCCTCGAGCGGGTGCACTTTTTTTTCACAACATGAGCAAGCGTGCGATGCACTTTGTACACATGTATAGAATAGCTGGCTTTGTCGTTATGTTACCAAACTAAACATGTATGATCAAACTCACAGTTTAATATAAGGTTATTTAAACAACAAGAAAATAAACTTACATAATATCAGCTAAACCACTGTTTTATTAAACAATAATGAAATACATTTTCACTATAAAACACTGTCCTCTAAGCATTAAGCAATTCAGCTGCCAGATCCCAGCCAGCCACTTATTTGATCATTAGTTATCTTTTAGAAAACTGCCTCAATGTAGAATTATGTTGCTAATTCATAATTGGGGTCATTTCTTTTTTTTGCACGGATCGTAAATTTTTTCTCGCCTAACTCACTTTGTATTTTATATTACTGCTGCTCACTTGGAGGTATGACAACACAATTTATAGCTGTTTTACCTAAAGCAATAATGAAGGAATAGATATGAGTTTGCAGTTGTGAAACAAGGGAAATGCGCAAAATCATTTTATTTTTGGTTGGCGCACATTATACACAGGCATGCCCGCTCTAGGGTTAATGAGCATTATAATGTGCAAATTAACTGTTCCTTTGTGATTTTTGTACACAGATTGGGACTTTCAGGATTATTCAATAACTTTTCATCCAACGTTAGTTATATAGACATAAATAAAAATATACCATTGCAGATATCACCATCATGTAGGGGCCGTAAGTCAGGAATTCCATGACAAATAACTTCGTTGATTGATGTACAGCATGAACGAGGGAAGTTGTAGTAATTAAGTGGAGAAGGGTAACAATCCCTTTCCACGCATGCTTCATGTACCACTCGATCAATTTCATCTGTAGTAACACCAATACCAATAGCAGCTGCTGCTTCATCTAAGACCTCACGACCTAACTGGAAAAATAGCAAAAGAGATGACTGTAAAAATTGTACCACCATCTTAGGAAATATCTGCAAATAGATGGATTTTCTGCTGATTACTGTACTAGAATTTTTAAACTGAAACATCTGCAACCTGTAGCAGCTAATAATTTTCCTATACATTGTATCAAATTAATAGATACAACCAGATTTCCAATCTCTTTACCTTCCATACCACAGAAATATTAAACCTACAAATAAATTTCAGAAACAAATACTGCCTAACATTTCTACACATGCAACAATATTTTGTTATGGCTGTCAACTACTTAATTTTAATCATGTCAAGCACAGTATAGTTCATGATATTTTTGTGATACTAAAAGACCAGATATTCAGTACTAGAATGCACCAATACGGATGACCGTTTAAGCTTGTGATTATTAACCTTTTCATTCTTAATAAAAAAAAAGTGTCATCTGAGGTTATCCTTAACTTTGTGCAACTGGTAAAAATCACATACTGTAACAGTTTTCAATATAGCAAATTATTTTAACATGAGAATGCTTAGGCATAAAATCCCATCTTCAAACTACAGCATATGCCCTCATACATACTTTAATTTTAATACACAGTTTAAATGACTTAGCATGGAAGAATATATAGATGAAGTGTTTCCTTCAGCAGTAACTTATATTGTACGAGTAATGTGTTATGTATTACACTTATTGCTGCTGTCTGCAATAACAAAGAAGGTCAATATGGTATGCACATCAGCACTTACCTATGATAATTGTAGTTCAAGTGCTTTCTCATTATGAGTGTTCTTTAAACTGGATTTTGGAAATTTCATTAAAATAATTTTAAATGCCTTAAATTGATAACTGGAAGAGTGCAAATGTATGGGGGATGGGACAGTGTGCAGAGGTAATAGGAAGCTCGACGGGAGGAAGAGTGGAGCAGGATGCTCTCAGTAACAGCAGGAAAATAACAACAACAACAACAATAATAATAATAATAATAATAATAATAATAATAATAATAATAATGACCCTTTGAGTTTATGGGTGCTCAATGGGAAGATCATCAACATCCTTATACTTGTTAAAACAAACTAATGTGGCTAAAACCTCTAAGACTGATCCACATTCGTGCACTCAAACTGAGCATACAATCACTATCTTACGTGCTCTAAAAAAACAGAGAAAGAGTAAAAGTAGCTACAAATAAGATGAAAACAAAAGTGAAACAACAAAGAAGCTAAAAGAAAGGCACAGGAAAATGTTACTGGAAAAAAAAAAAAAAACCACAGTCTAATAAAATTTAGTGGACAGTGATCTGTATGCCACAAGCACCAGATGTTGGAGGGTCCTCCCGCCAGAGCAAGAATCCATGCATCAAAGGACTGTGGCCTGTGCAAAGACGAGTGAGGAGAACCTCATCCAGTTGACCTGCTGGAAGAAGGTATGCCATGGCAGTGTTGTGGGCTTTATTAGATGGAGCTTATTGTCTGTCACTTCCAGCCACTCATCCTCCCACTGAAGCGAGACCCTTGAGCTTAACAGCGAGGTTATAACATTCAGGGGGATGCCACACCGAAATACATTAGGATCACATCACACCTCCTTGGCTGAGAGCTCTGCCCTTTCACTCCCCGCAAGTGCCATGTGCCCTGGTACCCAGAAAAAAGGCATATCCTTCCCCAGTTGTTGCAACTGGAGAATGGCATCCTGGATATTCTGGACTACTTTATCTGCTGGGCAGACAGTTAAGGGCACTTAGAGAATCTGAATAGACAAGAAAGTTATCACTGGAAGAATTTCTCATCTGCTCCTGGGCCTGCAAGACCGCATTTAATTCTGCATCGAAGACGGCAAATGCTTGAGGCAGTCAGACATTGAGGACATGTTCCGGGAAAATGACAGAGTAACCAACTGAGGCCCCCTGTTTGGACTCATCTGTCAAGATAGTTACATAGTAGTTGTGTTCACATAAACTGTCAGAAAATATCTTATTAAAAACAGCAGCAGGACAGCAATGTCTCCTGTACTGCACCGCAACTAAAATTATCCTGGGCTTCTGCAGTAAGCAGGGCAGCAGGCTGCTAAAACCCTGGAGTTGCGGTCTTACTTCCTCAACACCGATTGACTCCAGCATTTGCCGCACACAAATCCCAAACAGCATTGTGACTTGTGGTCGGATAGAGAAAAGGCATTCCAGATGCGGACGAGCAGTGTGGTATGCAGGTGATGTCCGAGTTGCAAGGAACTTACATGCCTGACGCATCATGAGGAGCTGCCACAAGATGGTGAGTGACAGTTCACCAGTGTCAGCACAGACACTGGATATGGGACTGGTCCTATAAGCACCGAGGCCAGCCGAGCACCTCAAGGTGGACATCATCAATTATTTCCAAATAAGGCGGCCTCGTCAATCCATACATCGTGCACCCACAATCCAGCTGCAGATGTGTGAAACCCTATAAAACTGGAGCAGAAGTGCCCTGTCTGCTCCCCACAGCAGGATTTGAAGTCCAAGTTGTCTCTCTACAGTTGTATGGTAGTGGTAGAAGGCTGGAACTTGGCTGGCATTCATAGCAGATTTCGCAAAACGCTCCGCCAGCATCTGAGCAATGTCTCTGGGTGTTTGCAGACATACGCTTCAGCAATGCTACTATCGCTCGTGTTATGTGGTCCACCACTTCCAGGATGTTGCTGTGATGTTTAAATACAGTCAGCTGGCTAAACAGTGTCCAGTTAGCCTTGCTGACCATCCACTTTGGTGGCTTCTCTTCAGGAAATACTCCAGCCAATAGATGAACGCGGTGGGAATCGGTCACTAGAAAAAGGTCACCAGTGACCTACCACTGAACAAAGTCTGTGAGGGGTGAACAGCAGAAAGAGTGGTCGATGGCTGAGAATCACCTGGTAGCAGTACAGAAATGAGATTGCGAGGTGTCGTGAGGCTCTCCAAAATCCAGAGATCGAGTCCCACAAGACGTGATGGGCATTGAAGTCTCCCAGTAGGAAAAACAATCATGAGAGGTGTTCGATATGTAGGAGAACCTCAGAGTCGATTGCATCCTACGGAGGGAGATACAGCGAGCACACAGTAATCCTCTGATGCACATGAACATCAACAGCAACTGCTTGCAGGTCAGTAGTCAAGAGGAGAGCAGAAAAGTGATGCACATTAGTGACAAACACACCAACTCCATCCCTTGGCTCTGTTCTCAGTCAGGTCATCCTTTCGGTACAGCATACAGCCTTGTAGCACAGGGACAACAGTTTCTTTAAAATGCGTTTCTTGTAAACACAGGCACGAGGTTGGCTCTGTGCTAGCAGTTTCAGTTCTTCTAAATGTGTGCTGAACCCATTAATGTTCTTCTGGAGAATGGGAACCATATATCATGGGGGCAGCACTTTCATTCTGACTTACTTCTGTGCAGGGGAGCTCACACTGGGTGGAGGCTCAGTCTTGGGGTGAGTTGATTGCCCCAGTTCAACATCAAGCTCCAAAACCTCCAAAGAAGATTCGAGATCAGATAGAAAGATGTCCACATCAGACGACTGTACTTCTGGTCTCCATCAGTAAGTGATTCTTTGCCTTCAATTTTTTTGTCTGAGGCAGCTTTGGAGCCACAACCCAACCTTTGAAGTGGTAGTGGCAGTGGCAGTGCTGAGCAGTGGGCAAGACTTTATGTTTGGAGGTGCAGGAAGTTCCACAATATCGGCAGCCACAGACTTTTCTGAAGTTATGAGGGGAGGGACAAGCTTAAAAGGAACTGCAGCAGCGCAAGTGCACTGACCAACACAGGTGCTTGTTCTGACACTAGCAACCTCTATTTGTGTAGTGGCATCGGCTTTCTAGACTGGCTGCTTGAGAATGGAAGAAAAGGATGCAGTGAACATGGGAGGCTACATGGACTTTGATAACTTCTTGGTTTCACTGTACGGGATGTACTTCATCATTTTATCTACTGGATCATCCATTCTTCAAGGAAAACTCTTCAGGCTCTACTCCAAACAGCGTGATCCCCAGAGCACTTTATACACTTTGGAGAAGAGGAACAACCAATTCCATAGTGGGCAGCTTTACCACATTTGTCCCAAGTGGCTTCTCCTTTACAACCAAGAGTAGTGTGCCCATAATGCTGGCATTTAAAACACTGCTTTGGGTTTCGGAAATAAAGCCGTACCCTTAGGAGTAGGTAACCTCTGGTAGTCTCACTTTTCAGTTCCTCACAGGAAATGTCAACAAGATCCCTGCAAGTCACAACACCTGTGCTGTAGTTCAAGGTTTTGTGTAATTCTCTCCAAGGCAGTGAGCTTTCTGAAGGTTCTTGATTGTTGGGAGCTAGACGTTTCAACTAAGAATCCCACTGCACAGGCACTTACAGAGATTTTAAGGTGCCAGCAACGCTTTCTAAGCCTTTCTGTAGGTAAAATGGAGAAACTTACACGAAATTATGCTCTTTTCTTTTAACTATATGAAACACATTCTGTGAAACAGTATGCATTCTGCTACCACTGACTGAATCAAGAGGACTGGTTACTAGAGCCCTCTTATTCGACTGGTTGTCAGTACCTTCCAGCGACCCACCCTTTCTGCTGCGAGGAGGAAAAGAAAATTTCGGAGGATCCATTTCGGTCCCATGAGCAGCTAGGGAAATAAGGGTCCACTCAGACAGAGCCCCATATGCCTGAGTAAGCCTTCTACAACTGAGTTCAGGCAGGTTTCCCCGAGGTTGACCGCGAACAACTGTTCCACCCCAACAGCCATGCATTCCATCAGCACACGGAACACTTTTTAGAGAGGTTTATTCCTTCCTCGTGATCTGGGCAGTCAAGCAAAGATCCCTGTTCCCTGAGGCACACTACTTTCCACTGCCATACCACATAGTTATCAGTGAAGCATGCCCAGAACTAACAGTGACAAGACGACTGATGGCACTTAGCCCGGGGTCACCAAGCCCATTCCCAGCAAACGAATGCTGAGCCCCTGAAGGCACCAAGAAACTTAGTACTGTAAAAAAATGACATTCACAAAACAAGCAAGCAGGCAAGCAAGCAAGCAAGCAAGCAAACAAAAACGTTTGACAGGGGAGATAAAGCAACCCAGCTGACCAATCAAATGTAAGAAAATGCCCAGAGTGAAGTCTGTAGAATGGTGATGGTGACAGTAGTCTGAGATACTACTATACAACACCTTACTGCAATGCCTGTAATGCCTGATGAGAGGCATGTCTGCTGCAAGGTCACTCAAGACTGGTTCTGACCACTAGGGATGGCAATCAAGTCACTATCATTAGAAACCTTGCCTAGTTCAACTCTGTCACTGCCAATATGGCTGCTGCCATCATGCATGCACCCGAGCCTCACAGTGTCAACATATTGCCATGCACCCCCTGATAATAATTATTACTAAAGTACTCCAGTACAAATCTGCCTGCCAACATTCCTTTGGTCTTCAAGCAATAACTAACACCCTGAAAAATGACCCTGACAATCATTAACATAATGGCCAAAATATCTTAGTGTGCAATTTTAAGACAGTAACTGTTTCAGCCCCCCCATGAACCATGGACCTTGCCGTTGGTGGGGAGGCTTGCGTGCCTCAGTGATACAGATAGCCGTACCGTAGGTGCAACCACAACGGAGGGGTATCTGTTGAGAGGCCAGACAAACGTGTGGTTCCTGAAGAGGGGCAGCAGCCTTTCCAGTAGTTGCAAGGGCAACAGTCTGGATGATTGACTGATCTGGCCTTGTAACAATAACCAAAACGGCCTTGCTGTGCTGGTACTGCGAACGGCTGAAAGAAAGGGGAAACTACAGCCGTAATTTTTCCCGAGGGCATGCAGCTTTACTGTATGATTACATGATGATGGCGTCCTCTTGGGTAAAATATTCCGGAGGTAAAATAGTCCCCCATTCGGATCTCCGGGCGGGGACTACTCAAGAGGATGTCGTTATCAGGAGAAAGAAAATTGGCGTTCTACGCATCGGAGCGTGGAATGTCAGATCCCTTAATCGGGCAGGTAGGTTAGAAAATTTAAAAAGGGAAATGGATAGGTTGAAGTTAGATATAGTGGGAATTAGTGAAGTTCGGTGGCAGGAGGAACAAGACTTCTGGTCAGGTGACTACAGGGTTATAAACACAAAATCAAAGAGGGGGAATGCAGGAGTAGGTTTAATAATGAATAGGAAAATAGGAATGCGGGTAAGCTACTACAAACAGCATAGTGAACGCATTATTGTGGCCAAGATAGATACGAAGCCCACACCTACTACAGTAGTACAAGTTTATATGCCAACTAGCTCTGCAGATGATGACGAAATTGAAGAAATGTATGATGAAATAAAAGAAATTATTCAGATTGTGAAGGGAGACGAAAATTTAATAGTCATGGGTGACTGGAATTCGAGTGTAGGAAAAGGGAGAGAAGGAAACATAGTAGGTGAATATGGATTGGGGGACAGAAATGAAAGAGGAAGCCGCCTGGTAGAATTTTGCACAGAGCACAACACAATCATAACTAACACTTGGTTTAAGAATCATAAAAGAAGGTTGTATACATGGAAGAACCCTGGAGATACTAAAAGGTATCAGATAGATTATATAATGGTAAGACAGAGATTTAGGAACCAGGTTTTAAATTGTAAGACATTTCCAGGGGCAGATGTGGACTCTGACCACAATCTATTGGTTATGACCTGTAGATTAAAACTGAAGAAACTGAAAAAAGGTGGGAATTTAAGGAGATGGGACCTGGATAAACTGAAAGAACCAGAGGTTGTACAGAGATTCAGGGAGAGCATAAGGGAGCAATTGACAGGAATGGGGGAAATAAATACAGTAGAAGAAGAATGGGTAGCTTTGAGGGATGAAGTAGTGAAGGCAGCAGAGGATTAAGTAGGTAAAAAGACGAGGGCTAGTACAAATCCTTGGGTAACAGCAGAGATATTGAATTTAATTGATGAAAGGAGAAAATATAAAAATGCAGTAAGTGAAACAGGCAAAAAGGAATACAAACGTCTCAAAAATGAGATCGACAGGAAGTGCAAAATGGCTAAGCAGGGATGGCTAGAGGACAAATGTAAGGATGTAGAGGCCTATCTCACTAGGGGTAAGATAGATACCGCCTACAGGAAAATTAAAGAGACCTTTGGAGATAAGAGAACGACTGGTATGAATATCAAGAGCTCAGATGGAAACCCAGTTCTAAGCAAAGAAGGGAAAGCAGAAAGGTGGAAGGAGTATATAGAGGGTCTATACAAGGGCGATGTACTTGAGGACAATATTATGGAAATGGAAGAGGATGTAGATGAAGATGAAATGGGAGATACGATACTGCGTGACGAGTTTGACAGAGCACTGAAAGACCTGAGTCGAAACAAGGCCCCCGGAGTAGACAATATTCCATTGGAACTACTGACGGCCGTGGGAGAGCCAGTCCTGACAAAACTCTACCATCTGGTGAGCAAGATGTATGAAACAGGCGAAATACCCTCAGACTTCAAGAAGAATATAATAATTCCAATCCCAAAGAAAGCAGGTGTTGACAGATGTGAAAATTACCGAACTATCAGCTTAATAAGTCACAGCTGCAAAATACTAACACGAATTCTTTACAGACGAATGGAAAAACTAGTAGAAGCCAACCTCGGGGAAGATCAGTTTGGATTCCGTAGAAACACTGGAACACGTGAGGCAATACTGACCTTACGACTTATCTTAGAAGAAAGATTAAGGAAAGGCAAACCTACGTTTCTAGCATTTGTAGACTTAGAGAAAGCTTTTGACAATGTTGACTGGAATACTCTCTTTCAAATTCTGAAGGTGGCAGGGGTAAAATACAGGGAGCGAAAGGCTATTTACAATTTGTACAGAAACCAGATGGCAGTTATAAGAGTCGAGGGACATGAAAGGGAAGCAGTGGTTGGGAAGGGAGTAAGACAGGGTTGTAGCCTGTCCCCGATGTTGTTCAATCTGTATATTGAGCAAGCAGTAAAGGAAACAAAAGAAAAATTCGGGGTAGGTATTAAAATTCATGGAGAAGAAATAAAAACTTTGAGGTTCGCCGATGACATTGTAATTCTGTCAGAGACAGCAAAGGACTTGGAAGAGCAGTTGAATGGAATGGACAGTGTCTTGAAAGGAGGATATAAGATGAACATGAACAAAAGCAAAACAAGGATAATGGAATGTAGTCTAATTAAGTCGGGTGATGCTGAGGGAATTAGATTAGGAAATGAGGCACTTAAAGTAGTAAAGGAGTTTTGCTATTTGGGGAGCAAAATAACTGATGATGGTCGAAGTAGAGAGGATATAAAATGTAGGCTGGCAATGGCAAGGAAAGCGTTTCTGAAGAAGAGAAATTTGTTAACATCCAGTATTGATTTAAGTGTCAGGAAGTCATTTCTGAAAGTATTCGTATGGAGTGTAGCCATGTATGGAAGTGAAACATGGACGATAAATAGTTTGGACAAGAAGAGAATAGAAGCTTTCGAAATGTGGTGCTACAGAAGAATGCTGAAGATTAGATGGGTAGATCACATAACTAATGAGGAAGTATTGAATAGGATTGGGGAGAAGAGAAGTTTGTGGCACAACTTGACCAGAAGAAGGGATCGGTTGGTAGGACATGTTCTGAGGCATCAAGGGATCACCAATTTAGTATTGGAGGGCAGCGTGGAGGGTAAAAATCATAGAGGGAGACCAAGAGATGAATACACTAAGCAGATTCAGAAGGATGTAGGTTGCAGTAGGTACTGGGAGATGAAAAAGCTTGCACAGGATAGAGTGGCATGGAGAGCTGCATCAAACCAGTCTCAGGACTGAAGACCACAACAACAACAACAACAACAACAACAACTGTTTCAGGAAAAGTTTTGTGAAAAAAGTAATAATACATTCAAATTTCATTTTAGCAACTGACATACCTAATCCTTTTCTTTGATATTGATCACAAATGTTGAACTCAAGTGCAGTTTATATATCTTCTCAACCTAGGTAGTGCGGTAAAGCAATCACAAAGCTAAATAGCATCCTAGTGTGGGGGCCAGCAAATTATTTCTCATTACAGGGTGCAAATGTGTTTCATCCTTGCCGGAGACACTTGCACTTAAGTAAACCCCTTTTCAACTGACATTCAACCCTCATGCCTATGTTTGCTATGAAATGCTCTCCTTCCATTTAAAGAGCTGCAGCAAGTTGGTGGTAACTGTTGTCCTTGCCTTTTTATTCTCTAGTGACAAATGGTACACCTACATGCCCTGGTACTCACTTTGCCATGCTCAAATTATTCAGTTTATCATTAACCTAGGTTTCACCTTTAGCAATTCTACCATCACTCCTGCACATTTTGTCTGTAATTTTCCCTCATCACTGCTGTTATGTCATCTGTTGACAGATCCTGCTGATATTTCCGAGGAGTGTACAAAAAGGATAGAATATTAGCACCAAAATAAAGATTGTTACAATACAACTGTGCTTTCTAATGCATTATATTCTCATGGTCTTTCATAGAAGACCTGTTCTTACACATGAAAAAATGTACATGGCCACAGAGAGTATCCTTACCAAAGGAGTACTACAGGACACAATTAAAAAAGAGGTATAACAAATATTTCTCAGTTGTATCAAGGAAACAGTAATGTTGTTGCTGTTGCTACTTTTGCTATTGCTGCTACTGCCTTCAGTCCAAAAACTGGTTTGATGCAGCTCTCCATGCTACTCTATTCTGTGCAAGCTTCTTCATCTCCCAGTACCTACTGCAACCTACATCCTTTTGAATCTGCTTAGTATATTCATCTCTTGGTCTCCCTCTACGATTTTTACTCTCCACGCTGCCCTCCAATACTAAATTGGTGATCCCTTGATGCCTCAGAACATGTCCTGCCAACCGATTCCTCCTTCTAGTCAAGTTGTGCCACAAACTGCTCTTCTCCCCAATTCTGTTCAATACCTCCTCATTAGTTATGTGATCTACCCATCTAATCTTCACTTCCATACATGGCTACACTCCATATAAATACTCTCAGAAACGACTTCCTGACACAAATCTATACTCAATGTTAACAAATTTCTCTTCTTCAGAAACGCTTTCCTTGCCATTGCCAGTCTACATTTTATATCCTCTCTACTTCGACCATCATCAGTTATTTTGCTGCCCAAATAGCAAAACTCCTTTACTACTTTAAGTGTCTCATTCCCTAATCTAATTAACTTGACTACATTCCATTATCCTCGTTTCGCTTTTGTTGATGTTCATCTTATATCCTCCTTTCAAGACACTGTCCATTCCGTTCAACTGCTCTTCCAAGTCCTTTGCTGTCTCTGACAGAATTACAATGTCATCAGCGAACCTCGAAGTTTTTATTTCTTCTCCGTGGATTTTAATACCTACTCTGAATTTTTCTTTTGTTTCCTTTCCTGCTTGCTCAATATACAGATTCATCTGGGATAGCCTACAACCCTGTCTAACTCCATTCCCAACCATTGTTTCCCTTTCCTGCCCCTCGACCCTTATAACTGCCATCTGGTTTCTGTACAAATTGTAGATAGCCTTTCGCTCCCTGTATTTTACCCCTGCCACCTTAAGGATTTGAAAGAGAGTATTCCAGTCAACATTGTCAAAAGCTTTCTCTAAGTCTACAAATGCTAGAAACATAGGTTTGCCTTTCCTTAATCTATTTTCTAAGATAAGTCGTAGGGTCAGTATTGCCTCACGTGTTCCAACATTTCTACAGAATCTAAACTGATCTTCCCTGAGGTCGCTTCTGCCAGTTTTTCCATTCGTCTGTAAAGAATTCATGTTAGTATTTTGCAGCCGAGACTTATTAAACTGATAGTTCGGTAATTCTCACATCTGTCAACACCTGCTTTCTTTGGGATTGGAATTATTATATTCTTCTTTAAGACTGAGGGTATTTTGCCTGTCTTATACATTTTGCTCACCACATGGTAGAGTTTTGTCAGGACTGGCTCTCCCAAGGCTATCAGTAGTTCTAATGGAATGCTGTCCACTCCCAGAGCCTTGTTTCGACTTAGGTCTTTCAGTGCTCTGTCAAACTCTTCACGCAGTATCATATCTCCCATTTCATCTTCATCTACATCCTCTTCCATTTCCATAATATTGTCCTCAAGTACATCGCCCTTGTATAGACCCTCTATATACTCCTTCCACCTTTCTGCTTTCCCTTCATTGCTTAGAACTGGGTTTCCATCCGAGTTCTTGATATTCAAGCAAGTGGTTCTCTTTTCTCCAAAGGTCTCTCTAATTTTCCTGTAGGCAGTATCTATCTTACTGCTAGTGAGATAAGCATCTACATCCTTACATTTGTCCTCTAGCCATCCCTGCTTAGCCATTTTGCACTTCCTGTCGATCTCATTTTTGAGATGTTTGTATTCCTTTTTGCCTACATCATTTACTACATTTTTATATTTTCTCCTTTCATCAATTAAATTCAATATTTCTTCTGTCACCCAAGGATTTCTACTAGGCCTCGTCTTTTTACCTACTTAATCCTCTGCTGCCTTCACTACTTCATCCCTCAAAGCTACCCATTCTTCTTCTACAGTATTTCTTTCCTCGATTCTTGTCAATTGTTCCCTTATGCTCTCCCTGAAACACTGTACAACCTCTGGTTTAGTCAGTTTATCCAGGTCCCATCTCCTTAAATTCCCAACTTTTTGCAGTTTCTTTAGTTTTAATCTGCAGTTCATAACCAATAGATTGTGGTCAGAGTCCACATCTGCCCCTGGAAATGTCTTATAATTTAAAACCTGGTTCCTAAATCTCTATCTTACCATTACATAATCTATTTGAAACCTGTCAGTATCTCCAGGCTTCTTCCGTGTATACAACCTTCTTTTATGAGTCTTGAACCAAGTGTTAGCTATGATTAAGTTATGCTCTGTGCAAAATTCTACCAGGTGGCTTCCTCGTTCATTTCTTACCCCCAATCCATATTCACCTACTATGTTTCCTTCTCTTCGTTTTCCTATTATCGAATTCAAGTCACCCATGACTATTAAATTTTCGTCTCCCTTCACTATCTGAATAATTTCTTTTATCTCATCATACATTTCTTTAATTTCTTAATCATCTGCAGAGCTAGTTGGCATATGTACTACTGTAGTAGGTCTGGGCTTCATGTCTATCTTGGCCACAATAAGGTGTTCACTACACTGTTTGTAGTAGCTTACCCGCACTCCTATTTTTTTATTCATTATTAAACCTACTCCTGTATTACCCCTATTTGATTTTGTATTTACAACCCTGTATTCACCTGACCAAAAGTCAGGTTCCTCTTGCCACTAAACTTCACTAATTCCCATTATATCTAACTTTAACCTATCCATTTCCCTTTTTAAATTTTCTAATCTACCTGCCCTATTAAAGGATCTGACATTCCACGCACCGTTCCATAGAACGCCAGTTTTCTTTCTCCTGATAACGACGTCCTCTTGAGTAGTCCCCGCCTGGAGATCCGAATGGGGGACTATTTTACCTCCGGAATATTTTACCCAACAGGACGCCATCATCATTTAACCTTACAGTAAAGCTGCATGCCCTCGGGAAAAATTACGGCTGTAGTTTCCCCTTGCTTTCAGCCGTTCGCAGTACCAGCACAGCATGGCCGTTTTGGTTAGTGTTACAAGGCCAGATCAGTCAATCATCCAGACTGTTGCTCCTGCAACTACTGAAAAGGCTGCTGCCCCTCTTCAGGAACCACACGTTTGTCTGGCCTCTGTTGTGGTTGCACCTATGGCACGGCCATCTGTATCGCTGAGGCATGCAAGCCTCCCCACCAACAGCAAGGTGTATGGTTCTGCGGAGGAGGGGGGGGGGGGGGGGGGACGCATTTTTCCATTATCAAACTGATAATTTCTTGAGGTCTTAGGATGTGATTTATGAACTGGCCTCCTCTTACAATCAAACTGTGCCACAAATTTCTTTTCTCCCTAATCCAATTCACATTTAACTGTGGTCCTTCTATAACTGGCTACATAAGTCAGCTCAAAGATCAGTGAAAGGCAATGGCATACCACCTCCAACAGGACAGTACCTAGCAAAGCACAGTGGTGTTCAAAACTATCTTCTGATGGATCACAGCTTTACTTTACCACCTCATTAGTTATTTGGCCTACATATCTAATCTTCAGTATTCTTCTGTAGTGGCACAAAATATACCTTTTGTCTGAATTTTTTATCATCCATGTTTGACTTCCATACAAGACTGAACCACACACAAATATCTCCAGATAAAACTAACTAAAATTCAGGTTTCTTTTTGATGGGAACAACTCTGCCTCTCACTCTTTCCTTTAACTACTGCTTTCCTTTCAAATCCTCTGAATCTTAACTGCAGGCTGGTTTCTGTACAGTTTGTGTACCACGGAGACCCACACCAATTTTGTGATTTTAACATCGAAGTTTTCACACAAGCACATGCACACAAAACCACTTTATATAATGTACACAATATAGTTCACTGAGGGCAGGCTACACTTGCATGCCTCAATACTGGTCTGGCAGTTACATATTTTTACATGCAGCTTATGGTGTACAGCAGGTGTATTTACATGCCTCTTGTTTGGACTTAGTGATTTGAGACAGTAATAACACACATAAATAATTAAATGAATACATGGTTCGGAAAGAAAAAGGGGGGGGGGGAGGGGGGGGGGAGATAGAAAATGATCCATGACCCATGTGCACTACAACAACACAATAAATGTGTGTCTTTCAGTGTTTCATTCCTTCACACTAAATTAGTCTGATGAAGTTCCCAGGTGGTCACACATGGCAAAAGCTAGAACATTTTATTTCACTTTTGACTTGAGCATAGCTGCTCCAAATTCTGACTATCGCTGTTTAGCAATGTAATTTTACGATTTAGCAACATTTCATTCTGATTGAGCCACCCCCAGTAGGTGTCGCGTAGGTCAGTGTATCTATCATCAATGTGCAACCGGTTTGAAATTCACAAATGTTTTATTTTGTTAAACTCAGGAGTACAAATGTTCCAGAGCATATGCATCACAACTTAGATGATTCACAAGCTGAAAGTTCATTAGAAGAAATAAAAAACTTGCTCTAAATGTTATATTTCTTCTCTGTTCTATAATTTTCTATAATTTGTGTAACTGCTAGCTATTACAAACGGTGGAAAATCCAGGATGGAATAATGACAATATTGTGGAAAGGATAGTTGCTAGTCATCATAGCCTTGGCAGCCAGAGACTGTGGCCGTGCGTGTGTGTGTGTGTGTGTGTGTGTGTGTGTGTGTGTGTGTGTGTGTGTGTGTGTGTGGTCAAAAGCTTTATCTGACTGCCTTTTCATTGTGCCTGTCTGCGAATCACCATCTCCACTATATGGTGAGTAGCAATTATCCTTTTCATAATATTGTCATTGCTACCTGTTATAAGTACAGAGCTATTCAAAAAGAAGGAACGGATGTCAAACATTTATTGCTTCCAAACTGCAAAAGATAGTAACACAATCCCAACATTCCTGGAAAGAGAATGTGATCACCAGTGTTACATGGCAAGTATCAAAATGGTGGCTCCATTTCCTGCTATACATGAAGCAACTGGTCTCTCATTATCGAATTCATAGCTTCAACAACGCGATGTCGCATACTTTGAAGACTGTCAGGCATAGGAGGGGATAAAAACACGGTCTTTTAGGTAACCCCACAGATATAAGTCATTGTGAGGTCTGGAGAACTGGGAGGCCACCAGCGATGAAGTTCACCTTCTGCTCCTCTTCTTTCAATCGAACATACTGGAATGTTGTCACACAGGTAACATCGGGCGTGCTTAGAGAAATTAAGTGGGGCACCATCTTGCATGAGGATGAAGTCATCTGAATCATCTTCAAGTTGAGGAAATAACTAGTTTTGAAGCATGTCTACAAAGAATAGTCCGGTCACGGTCTTCTCCAAGACAAAGGAAGCATCAGCGCTAATTCAGCCGTGATTGTAACATCTACCTGGACTGTTCCAATTTCAAATTTTTTTTTGTCCAGGAACTTTGGAATTATGGTGCTACCTTTTGTGATTTGGAAGATACAAATGTTTGAAATCTGTTCCTTCTTTTTGAATAGCTCTGCATATTTATGATAATAAACAATAAAAAACATACAATGGATTTAAAATAAGGGCACAAGTAATTTACTTCATAATAGATTCTTACTTTACATGCTAGGCGCATTCCTTCTACTTCATCATCTGTCAGACAGCGTATCTGTGCACTACTGCGAACAGCTTGTTCAGACAGTGGGACTCCTTCAGGATGATCTGCGTAATCAGGTCGTGGTATATGAGGTGGCACAATGCGCTTTGGACCTTGGGGATAAGGCCTCAGACGACCTGAAAAAATTGCACATTTTCACTTTCTAATTGCATTTTCCTTTCCACTGAATAGCACACACAAGTTCCTAAACCTCAGCTTTATAACATTTGGGAAAATTTTGTGATAAACAAAATGCAAAGGTAACAAAGTTTTTCTTCAGACAAAGAACAGGGGGAGGGGGAACATTTAACAGAAATGCAATATAAAGTTATATAAATAGCTGAAACAGCTAGCTGGAGGAAACAGGCATATTTATGGTCTGGTCACTCATTAGTAATGCAACACATAAGATTTAAATATATTTTGTAAATCTGATCATCTTATGGAATAATGCATATGCCTCTCAATTTTTAGAAACTGCCACATAGTTGTCACTGATATTTAAAATGCTAGAGTCCCAACCAACAAGAGGGCTGCCCTTCTGTTTTAGAATGTAATTTGCACTGAGATAAAAACGGTATTTCCTGTAATTAGTATGAAACAAGTACTGAACATGGGTTGACCCAGCTGCCAATGTAGAGAACAGTGCACCTACAAACAAGTTGTTTGTTTTGGGAAAGGGACTTACTTTTAATTTTAATTATATGGTACATGAGTTAAAGGAGGAGGAGGAGGACACAATCAACTTGTCACTTAAAAAGCTTTCTGTTTACTGTTCCTGTATCTAGCTGCTCAATTTCTGACTGATCCTTGCCCACCATCTCCTCTATGCCAAAGTAAGAACATGAAGAGGGCAAACATAACACTACAGTTTTCTTCTCCAGCCAGTTCAGCAGGGCACTTGGGAAACCACAGAAATAAGTTCAATGTCTTTCAGTTAACATGTGCTGCACTCTAAAGCTCTGGTTGCACCAGAATGAACAAAAGCAACCGAGCATTCTCTCTAGTATAAACAGTAAACATATGTGAGCAAAAAACATTTGGTCATGTTCAGATCACATTTGCAGTGCTAACTTGCGTTATGCTGGCCATTGGTCTTTCTGTAAGTCAGTAAATGAAGTTTGCATGTTCTTTGTTTGGTGCTTGCAGCACAGAGAGCATTTGTTAGCTTTGTACAAAAACCAATTTTGTTCTTTAATGTGAGTTGCATGAGAAATGGAGTGATATGAAGAACATAATGTTGCAGATTAAAGAGAGAGATCACAGGTGCTGGTGGGCTCCAACAGATCCACAGTACGAAAGTCCAAATAAAAGGAAAAATGCTTGGTAGAAATTCCTGATGCACTATGTACAACTGGGAGCATCAGATAGATAGTAAATTCATTAGCAGATTCCATTAGGCTACTATTGCGTGAAGAGCCAAGCATTTGTATTCCATTTTTATTGAAATGGAACAGCACAGTAAATTTCCTTGACAGCAAACAATTATGAATACGTAAACATTAATCTTGTTACATTTTGATAACATAAAATTAAAAATATAAATAAAGACCTGATCGTTCTCATAGCTTACATTTAAGGTAACTATAACAACACCACATATCACTGCTTTTTTAGGAATTTTTGATGAAATAAGCAAAGAAATAAATAAAAATTTCCTGCAATCACACTATCTACCTCCAATAAATTATACATGACATATTATTATATAGCAATTGTGAGTTTGTACGTATATTTCACAGTACGTTAATCTGGCTTTATTGGCATTCAATTCTTATATGTACTTCAGTAACATACTTTACTGCTTCACAAATGTCACTACAGCCATCAGGAACTAGCTGAGGTATAGCAGCTACTGAAATGAGAAACAGTTACTAATGTAACTGTCTCCAGACAGTAAGAACCAGAGTTTAAATGCTAGCCTTTCTTAAGGTTATGTTGCTCATCAGTGATTAGTGCCCTGCTTTATAATTTACCCCTTGATTGTAAGCCTGCAAAAAGTGTCAACTGACATACATGCAAGATTTTCGAATAATGTTAAGGAGGGCTGGAGCTACAATTCAGTGACTCTACACCCATCACTCACGTAAAAATTCAGATAGCTACATACATTCTTCTTCCCCTACACTGTTTTGCTTTTGTCAAATGCGAGTTTACTATGAATGACTGAAGCAATTACATAAATTCACTGTAGCTTCATTAATTGACTTATTTCACAAAACTCAACACTCATTCAGAAAAACTCAAAAAGTCTTATTGTTGCATCCACACTTCAGATTTCTGCCTTGAGAGCGCACCACTGAGCAGTAAGGCAAGATGGCAACAGGCGCCAAGAAAGCTTATGTTGCTTGAAACGCATTCACATCAGTCTGCTGCAACAGTGCAACAACACTTCTGAATGAAATTCAACAAAAATTCACCGACTGCCAATTCCACTCTGCGGTTGTATGCACAGTTCATAGCTTGACAATGCCTCTGCAAGGTTCTGTGCAGTCTCACAGTATAAAGTTTATGGTCTCTCTTCTATGATAACACAGTTATGGGACACACATATCTGGACATACTAGAAAATTGGCTCAGGCCACAACCAGGGACCTACAGTGTGGATTTCATCTTCAACAGGGTGGTGCTTCACTACAATGATGTTCGTGAATTCTTAAACAGGAAATTGAGAAACCGATGGATCAGTCGTGGTGGGGCTGATGATCAGCAGTTCATATCACGATCTCCATGTCCCACCGCGCCCCAGCCCCCACCCCTCCCCCTCTTACTTAACCCCCTGTAACTTTGTATGGAGGTATGTTGAAGTTTCAGTTTTTATGCTGCTTCTACCAACAACCCTATCAAAACTGTGAGGTCACATCAACAGTGCTTCTGAACAGATTGATAGGGTCATGCTGGGCAGGGAGAACTTTTATTATTGACTTGATATCTTCCGGATCGGCAGGAGGGAGGAGCGCGGGTTACATATGGAGCACTTACTGTATGTATGTAAATAAATAAATAAATAAATAAATAAATAAATAAATAGAGTTTTTCTATCCGAGAGCACAGCCCTGTGACAATATGTCATACAGCTACAGTGAATCTGAGAAATCAATTCAATCATTTATAATCACACTTTTAACTATTGTGGCATCAAGTGAAACTTTTGCGATGATTATTACTGTCAAAAAAACAATAACACAGTGCCTCCAGTGTACCATTTGTTAACAGGTAGACAAATGGCAGTGAACACTGATGAAAGTCATCAATTGCTCATTCACTTCTGCCCGCTTCCATTCATTCTGGTGTAAATGAAGTTTACCAGGTGTTTCACGAACTGAAAGCAACCATTCACAGATATTCATCCAATAGATTCACACTATCATTCATTTCCTAAATTAGCCCATTCCTGTGAATACTCAGTTCAAAGACAACTTTTTTTTAAAGAGTGAAAAGCATAAAAACTGTTTTGTTACACTAATATTTCTTTATTACAAACTGGTTAACAGGTTATGAGCCTTCATCAAATAATTACCTAGTGCCCACAAAGGACACTAGTGTGCAGAGAACCAAACACTCAAAACTGAAACTATTAACAACACACAGCATTACAAGAAATACCAAAAAGGTATGTCATTAAGTCAACACTTGTGTTACGTTTTTAAAACAATTAATACAACAGTAAATGGATTTACTTACTATTATGTAATGCAATTGAACAGAATAAAAAATTGAGATGGGATAAAGTACGGTGTAAATAGGTAATAATAAATCCATAGGTTACTGGATATTATGTAAGATTATAAAGCATACAGCCTGTATGAATTTAGTGTGAATGTAAGAGAGGAGAGAACAAGCAGAATAAATTATGTATCCCAGGATATTTCTCCCTGTACAACTGTTACTGACCACAAATTACAGTATGATTATAAGGAACATATAAAAACCAAATTCCAGCAAAGTATCTACATTATGTCACCACTGTTCAAGTACAACACGAATTCCATCAATATTCCAACAAAACTGCCACCTTATAATTTTGTAAGTGAAACATAAAAACTGCTGAAGTAGGGTGCTTACATAAAGGCTCTTAACGGGCATAAAATTCAGACAGTAAATGGATAAGGGAAGTATGTGTTTTCAACTCTAATGGATCCTACCTTTAATTAGTATGGACTAATTTTCTAAACACTGTGTGTTATTCAGCAATGATTACATGAAGACTTACAAGTTACAATTGTTGCAAGGATTACCCCTTTGAACTAATATAAACAAAATGAAGTATTTCAAAGTTCGATGAAAACTGTAAGAATTTGAAGAGGATGACAACATTGTGCCACTTTTAAACCCTTAAGCGGTCATATGGGGTGTTCAGAACACCCCAGTCATCCTTATTGATGGATTACTACATAACAGATAGGAGTATAACATCTTGTTCTTTGGTACCTTTCTAGGACATAATATGAAAGCTTTGAGTAACAATAGAATCTACAATGGAAGCGACAAGTTCCAAGAAAACAGGCAACAATGTGCCTTGGGGTGTTGTCGGCACCCCGCGCGACTCTGTATGTTGCAGTGCTGCGAGAAAGCGCACAGTTGTGTTCTGTAGCAGCTACTTTTATTTTGTCGCTCTGTGCAGTTAAAACAGCTATGGATAGTTACGAAATAGAACAAGAAAGAGTGCGGAAGCTTCTGGAAGGAGAAGAGGACGAGGAGGACACACACAGTTGTGAAGTTCTCTCTCATCACTGTGACACAGAAACAGTGGATGAAGACAACCTGGAACTGGAACCGCAAGTAAGTGCAGCAGATAATGAAGCAAGCATGATTTTTGTATTGGTAAGGATAAGATTACAAAATGGATGAAAAGCTGTCGTAGTCGCAATGTAATAACTAGAAGCATAGACCTCATTATTCATCTCCCTGGTGAAAATCTGCGTGACTGCATAAGAGGTTACGGGTACAAACAAGAGGGGGGGGGGGGGGGAGAATGCAGTGAAGATACAGTCATATTATTATTATTATTATTATTATTATTTCTTTCCTTTCTCAGATGTTATGTCTGTTATTATTATTATTATTATTATTATTATTATTATTATTTCTCTCCCCTCTCAGACGCCACGTCTGGTCAAAAATGGAAAGTGACGCGGACCTTGATCAAGCGTGACTTCCTTTTAACTGTACGGTATATGTTACATTGCATTTAGGAACTTTCGGGTAATTGAACATGTACCAATAATTACGGATTTCTGTAGCTGTATGTATACGTTTGGATGTAGCTGTATTGCGTTGATGTACTGGTGGATACCGTGTGGTATGACTCCTATAGTTGATAGTACAATTGGTATAATGTCAACTTTATCCTGATGCCACATGTCCTTGACTTCCTCAGCCACTTGGATGTATTTTTCAATTTTTTCTCCTGTTATCTTCTGTATATTTGTTGTATTGGGTATGGATATTTCGATTAGTCGTGTTAATTTCTTCTTTTTATTGGTGAGTATGATGTCAGGTTTGTTATGTGGTGTTGTTTTATCTGTTATAATGGTTCTGTTCCAGTATAATTTGTATTCATCATTCTCCAGTACATTTTGTGGTGCATACTTGTATGTGGGAACGTGTTGTTTTATAAGTTTATGTTGTAAGGCAAGCTGTTGATGTATTATTTTTGCGACATTGTCATGTCTTCTGGGGTATTCTGTATTTGCTAGTATTGTACATCCGCTTGTGATGTGATCTACTGTTTCTATTTGTTGTTTGCAATTCTGCATTTATCTGTTGTGGTATTGGGATCTTTAATAATATGCTTGCTGTAATATCTGGTGTTTATTGTTTGATCCTGTATTGCAATCATGAATCCTTCCGTCTCACTGTATATATTGCCTTTTCTTAGCCATGTGTTGGATGCGTCTTGATCGATGTGTGGCTGTATTAGATGATATGGGTGTTTGCCATGTAGTGTTTTCTTTTCCCAATTTACTTTCTTCGTATCTGTTGATGTTATGTGATCTAAAGGGTTGTAGAAGTTGTTATGAAATTGCAGTGGTGTAGCCGATGTATTTACATGAGTGATTGCTTTGTGTATTTTGCTAGTTTCTGCTCGTTCTAGAAAGAATTTTCTTAAATTGTCTACCTGTCCATAATGTAGGTTTTTTATGTCGATAAATCCCCTTCCTCCTTCCTTTCTGCTTAATGTGAATCTTTCTGTTGCTGAATGTATGTGATGTATTCTATATTTGTGGCATTGTGATCGTGTAAGTGTATTGAGTGCTTCTAGGTCTGTGTTACTCCATTTCACTACTCCAAATGAGTAGGTCAATATTGGTATGGCATAAGTATTTATAGCTTTTGTCTTGTTTCTTGCTGTCAATTCTGTTTTCAGTATTTTTGTTAGTCTTTGTCTATATTTTTCTTTTAGTTCTTCTTTAATAATTGTATTATCTATTCCTATTTTTTGTCTGTATCCTAGATATTTATAGGCATCTATTTTTTCCATCGCTTCTATGCAGTCGCTGTGGTTATCCAATATGTAATCTTCTTGTTTAGTGTGTTTTCCCTTGACTATGCCATTTTTCTTACATTTGTCTGTTCCAAAAGCCATATTTATATCATTGCTGAATACTTCTGTTATCTTTAGTAATTGGTTGAGTTGTTGATTTGTTGCAGCCAGTAGTTTTAGATCATCCATGTATAGCAAATGTGTGATTTTGTGTTGGTATGTTCCAGTAATATTGTATCCATAATTTGTACTATGTAGCAAGTTGGATAGTGGGTTCAGAGCAAGGCAGAACCAGAAAGGACTTAATGAGTCTTCTTGGTATATTCCACGCTTAATCTGTATTGGCTGTGATGTGATATTATTTGAATTTGATTGGATATTAAGTGTGGTTTTCCAATTTTTCATTACTATGTTTAGGAACTGTATCAATTTAGGAACTACTTGGTATATTTCCAATGTTTGTAGTAACCATGAGTGGGGTACACTATGAAAAGCTTTTCGGTAATCAATGTATGCGTAGTGTAGCGACCTTTGTTTAGTTTTTGCTTGATATATCACCTCTGCATCTTTTATCAGTTGCTCTTTACATCCTCATGCTCCTTTGCAACAGCCATTTTGTTCTTCATTTATAATTTTGTTCTGTGTTGTATGTGTCATTAATTTCTGTGTAATGAATGAAGTTAATATTTTGTATATTGTTAGTAGGCATGTTATGTGGCGATATTTAGCTGGGTTTGCTGTGTCTGCTTGATCTTTAGGTTTCAGATAAGTTATTCCATGTGTAAGTGTATCAGGGAATGTGTATGGGTCTGCAATGTAACTGTTAAATAATTTAGTTAGATGTGAATGTGTTGAGGTGAACTACTTTAGCCAGAAATTTGCTATTTTATCTTTTCCAGGGGCTTTCCAATTGTGAGTAGAATTAATTGCTTGGGTGACTTCATGTTGCAAAATTATCACTTCAGGCATTTGTGGTATCATCTTGTATGTGTCTGTTTCTGCTTGTATCCACCGTGCATGCCTGTTATGTTGTACCGGGTTTGACCATATGTTGCTCCAGAAGTGTTCCATATCTGTTATGTTTGGTGGATTGTTTATTTTAATGTGTGTGTTATCTATTGTCTGGTAAAATTTCTTTTGGTTTGTGTTGAATCTTTGGTTTTGTTTCCTTCTATTTTCACTTTTATGGTATCTTCCAAGTCGTTTGGCCAATGCTTGTAATTTCTGCTTCGTTTCCTCTAATTGCTCTATCGCTTCTTGTTGTGAGATTTTACCTAACCTTTTTCGTTTTTTTTCCGAGATTTCATTTCTTATAAATTGTGTTAGCTGTCCGATGTCTTTTCTCAGTTTTTCTATTTTGATCTGTAGCCTGTGTTGCCATGCTGGTTTTGTGGGTTTCTTCTGTGTGTTGGTTGGTTCTGATCTCTGCCTAGTGTGTATATTTAGTGTAGTGAGTGCTCCTATATAAACCAGTAGTTGTAACTCTTCCATAGTTGTGTTTTCATTTATTTTGTTGTGTATGATTGTGTTGATAGTTTTTATTGTTGTTTCGACTTGTGGGTTATTTGGTGGTCTACGCAAGAATGGTCTAATGTCTGTATTTGTGTCTTTGTATTCTATATATGTTAGCTGAAATTTTTCTTCTATATCTAACATCTGTGTCACTTCGTGTTCTATTTGTGCTTGTTCTGGTGGCTGTCTTAAGATTTCGTTTTCCTCTGATTGTTTAATTGGTGCATGTTGTTCTTTGTTTGTTTGCTCTGGGATGTTTGAGTCCATTACTGTATTTTCTTCTTCTTCTTCTGATTGCACATTATTTTGTTCCAGTATTTGTTGTGCTTGTTGTTTGATGTTTTCTAATCCTGACTGGGGTATCCTGTTATTTTTTATTATTACACGGATCTGATCAGCTAATTGTTGTTCTGTTAAAAATTTTAATTCTGGGTATCTGGTAATAAATGTTGTGTATACTTGTGATCTGTATCCAGATGTGTTGGTTCCTAGGTTTGTTGCTTGGTAATAACAGAACATGAGGTGTCGATTAACTTCATCTGACCATCTCATCCTCTGTCTTTGTTTTCCTTCTAGGGTGGTTGCAGGAAGCATATCCTGCAAAACACCTCTATTTGGATTTAAATCATTTTCCAGTTGGCTAGCAGTGTTGTTACCATTGTGGGCGGGCATAGGGTTCAAGCGTCGTCCCCGACCATGACGGCGCTTGTCCGAGGCTTCTTTAGTTCTGTCCTGAACCAACTAATCACACTAAAAGGGGGGGTTAGCCCTATTAGTGGTTTGTTCTTTTCGTCGCCTTTTACGACTGGCAGAACATACCGGAGGCCTATTCTTTTCCTGGGCCTCCACGGGGATTATTATTATTATTATTATCTTCACTTTCTGAGACGTTAAGTCCGGTTAAAAATGGAGTGACGCGGACCTTGATCAAGCGTCACTTCCTTTTAACTGTACGGTATGTGTTATATTGCATTTAGGAACTTTCGGGTAATTGAACATGTATCAATAATTACGGATTTCTGTAGCTGTATATATATGTTTGGATGTAGCTGTATTGCATTGAGGTACTGGTGGATATTGTGTGGTATGACTCCTGTAGTTGATAGTAAAATTGGTATGATGTCAACTTTATCCTGATGCCACATGTCTTTGACTTCCTCAGCCAGTTGGATGTATTTTTCAATTTTTTCTCCTGTTTTCTTTTGTATATTTGTTGTATTGGGTATGGATATTTCGATTAGTTGTGTTAATTTCTTCTTTTTATTGGTGAGTATGATGTCAGGTTTGTTATGTGGTGGTGTTTTATCTGTTATAATGGTTCTGTTCCAGTATAATTTGTATTCATCATTCTCCAGTACATTTTGTGGTGCATACTTGTACGTGGGAACGTGTTGTTTTATAAGTTTATGTTGTAAGGCAAGCTGTTGATGTATTATTTTTGCGACATTGTCATGTCTTCTGGGGTATTCTGTATTTGCTAGTATTGTACATCCGCTTGTGATGTGATCTACTGTTTCTATTTGTTGTTTGCAATTCTGCATTTATCTGTTGTGGTATTGGGATCTTTAATAATATGCTTGCTGTAATATCTGGTGTTTATTGTTTGATCCTGTATTGCAATCATGAATCCTTCCGTCTCACTGTATATATTGTCTTTTCTTAGCCATGTGTTGGATGCGTCTTGATCGATGTGTGGCTGTGTTAGATGATACGGGTGCTTGCCATGTAGTGTTTTCTTTTTCCAATTTACTTTCTTCATGTCTGTTGATGTTATGTGATCTAAAGGGTTGTAGAAGTTGTTATGAAATTGCAGTGGTGTAGCCGATGTATTTATATGAGTGATTGCCTTGTGTATTTTGCTAGTTTCTGCTCGTTCTAGAAAGAATTTTCTTAAATTGTCTACCTGTCCATAATGTAGGTTGTTTATGTCGATGAATCCCCTTCCTCCTTCCTTTCTGCTTAATGTGAATCTTTCTGTTGCTGAATGTATGTGATGTATTCTATATTTGTGGCATTGTGAACGTGTAAGTGTATTGAGTGCTTCTAGGTCTGTGTTACTCCATTTCACTACTCCAAATGAGTAGGTCAATATTGGTATGGCATAGGTATTTATAGCTTTTGTCTTGTTTCTTGCTGTCAATTCTGTTTTCAGTATTTTTGTTTGTCTTTGTCTATATTTTTCTTTTAGTTCTTCTTTGATATTTGTATTATCTATTCCTATTTTTTGTCTGTATCCTAGATATTTATAGGCATCCGTTTTTTCCATCGCTTCTATGCAGTCGCTGTGGTTATCTAATATGTAATCTTCTGGTTTAGTATGTTTTCCCTTGACTATGCTATTTTTCTTACATTTGTCTGTTCCAAAAGCCATATTTATATCATTGATCAATCCTTCTGTTATCTTTAGTAATTGGTTGAGTTGTTGATTTGTTGCTGCCAGTAGTTTTAGATCATCCATGTATAGCAAATGTGTGATTTTGTGTGGGTATGTTCCAGTAATATTGTATCCATAATTTATATATAAAAACAAAGATGAGGTGACTTACCGAACAAAAGCGCTGGCAGGTCGATAGACACACAAACAAACACAAACATACACACAAAATTCAAGCTTTCACAACAAACTGTTGCCTCATCAGGAAAGAGGGAAGGAGAGGGGAAGACGAAAGGAAGTGGGTTTTAAGGGAGAGGGTAAGGAGTCATTCCAATCCCGGGAGCGGAAAGACTTACCTTAGGGGGAAAAAAGGACAGGTATACACTCGTACACACGCACACCTGAAAACAGCTTTCGCATCCCGCAACTACCCTCCCGACCTGGTACAGAAGCAAATAACCAGAGCCACTTCCTCGTCCCCTCAAACCCAGAATCCCCCACAGAAGAACCACAAAAGTGCCCCACTTGTGACAGGATACTTTCCGGGACTGGACCAGACTCTGAATGTGGCTCTCCAGCAGGGATACGACTTCCTCAAATCCTGCCCTGAAATGAGATCCATCCTTCATGAAATCCTCCCCACTCCGCCAAGAGTGTCTTTCCGCCGTCCACCTAACCTTCGTAACCTGTTAGTTCATCCCTATGAAATCCCCAAACCACCTTCCCTACCCTCTGGCTCCTATCCTTGTAACCACCCCCGATGCAAAACCTGTCCCATGCACCCTCCCACCACCACCTACTCCAGTCCTGTAACCCGGAAGGTGTACACGATCAGAGGCAGAGCCACGTGTGAAAGCACCCACGTGATTTACCAACTGACCTGCCTACACTGTGATGCATTCTATGTGGGAATGACCAGCAACAAACTGTCCATTCGCATGAATGGACACAGTGTTTGTTGGTAATGAGGATCACCCTGTGGCTAAACATGCCTTGGTGCACAGCCAGCACATCTTGGCACAGTGTTACACCGTCCGGGTTATCTGGATACTTCCCACCAACACCAACCTATCCGAACTCCGGAGATGGGAACTTGCCCTTCAGTATATCCTCTCTTCTCGTCATCCGCCAGGCCTCAATCTCCGCTAATTTCAAGTTGCCGCCACTCATACCTCACCTGTCGTTCAACAACTTCTTTGCCTCTACACTTCTGCCTCGACTGACATCTCTGCCCAAACTCTTTGTCTTTAAATATGTCTGCTTGTGTCTGATGTGTGGATGGATATGTGCGTGTGTACGAGTGTATACCTGTCCTTTTTTCCCCCTAAGGTAAGTCTTTCCGCTCTCGGGATTGGAATGACTCCTTACCCTCTCCCTTAAAACCCACTTCCTTTCGTCTTCCCCTCTCCTTCCCTCTTTCCTGATGAGGCAACAGTTTGTTGCGAAAGCTTGAATTTTGTGTGTATGTTTGTGTTTGTTTGTGTGTCTATCGACCTGCCAGCGCTTTTGTTCGGTAAGTCACCTCATCTTTGTTTTTATATATAAATTTTTCCCACGTGGAATGTTTCCTTCCATTATATTTGTATCCATAATTTGTATTATTTAGCATGTTGGATAGTGGGTTCAGAGCAAGGCAGAACCAGAAAGGACTTAATGAGTCTCCTTGGTATATTCCACGCTTAATCTGTATTGGCTGTGATGTGATATTATTTGAACTTGTTTGGATATTAAGTGTGGTTTTCCAATTTTTCATTACTATGTTTAGGAACTGTATCAATTTAGGATCTACTTTGTATATTTCCAATATTTGTAGTAACCATGAGTGGGGTACACTATCAAAAGCTTTTTGGTAATCAATGTATGCGTAGTGTAGCGACCTTTGTTTAGTTTTAGCTTGATATGTCACCTCTGCATCTATTATCAGTTGCTCTTTACATCCTCGTGCTCCTTTGCAACAGCCTTTTTGTTCTTCATTTATAATTTTGTTCTGTGTTGTATGTGTCATTAATTTCTGTTTAATGACTGAAGTTAATATTTTGTATATTGTTGGTAGGCATGTTATGGGGCGATATTTAGCTGGGTTCGCTGTGTCTGCTTGATCTTTTAGGTTTCAGATATGTTATTCCGTGTGTAAGTGTATCGGGGAATGTGTATGGGTCTGCAATGTAACTGTTAAATAATTTAGTTAGATGTGAATGTGTTGAGGTGAACTTCTTTAACCAGAAATTTGCTATTTTCTCATTTCCAGGGGCTTTCCAATTGTGAGTAGAATTAATTGCTTGGGTGACTTCATGTTGCAAAATTATCACTTCAGGCATTTGTGGTATCATCTTGTATGTGTCTGTTTCTGCTTGTATCCACCGTGCATGCCTGTTATGTTGTACCGGGTTTGACCATATGTTGCTCCAGAAGTGTTCCATATCTGTTATGTTTGGTGGATTGTTTATTTTAATGTGTGTGTTATCTATTGTCTGGTAAAATTTCTTTTGGTTTGTGTTGAATGTTTGGTTTTGTTTCCTTCTATTTTCACTTTTTTTGTATCTTCTGAGTCGCTTGGCTAATGCTTGTAATTTCTGCTTCTTTTCGTCTAATTGCTCTGTTGCTTCTTGTTGTGAGATTTTACCTAACTTTTTTCGTTTTTTTTCCGAGATTTCATTTCTTATAAATTGTGTTAGCTGTCCGATGTCTTTTCTCAGTTTTTCTATTTTGATCTGTAGCCTGTGTTGCCATGCTGGTTTTGTGGGTTTCTTCTGTGTGTTGGTTGGTTCTGATCTCTGCCTAGTGTGTATATTTAGTGTAGTGAGTGCTCCTATATAAACCAGTAGTTGTAACTCTTCCATAGTTGTGTTTTCATTTATTTTGTTGTGTATGATTGTGTTGATAGTTTTTATTGTTGTTTCGACTTGTGGGTTATTTGGTGGTCTACGCAAGAATGGTCTAATGTCTGTATTTGTGTCTTTGTATTCTATATATGTTAGCTGAAATTTTTCTTCTATATCTAACATCTGTGTCACTTCGTGTTCTATTTGTGCTTGTTCTGGTGGCTGTCTTAAGATTTCGTTTTCCTCTGATTGTTTAATTGGTGCATGTTGTTCTTTGTTTGTTTGCTCTGGGATGTTTGAGTCCATTACTGTATTTTCTTCTTCTTCTGATTGCACATTATTTTGTTCCAGTATTTGTTGTGCTTGTTGTTTGATGTTTTCTAATTCTGACTGGGGTATCCTGTTATTTTTTATTGTTACACGGATCTGATCAGCTAATCGTTGTTCTGTTAAAAATTTTAATTCTGGGTATCTGGTAATAAATGTTGTGTATACTTGTGATCTGTATCCAGATGTGTTGGTTCCTAGGTTTGTTGCTTGGTAATAACAGAACATGAGGTGTCGATTAACTTCATCTGACCATCTCATCCTCTGTCTTTGTTTTCCTTCTAGGGTGGTTGCAGGAAGCATATCCTGCAAAACACCTCTATTTGGATTTAAATCATTTTCCAGTTGGCTAGCAGTGTTGTTACCATTGTGGGCGGGCATAGGGTTCAAGCGTCGTCCCCGACCATGACGGCGCTTGTCCGAGGCTTCTTTAGTTCTGTCCTGAACCAACTAATCACACTAAAAGGGGGGGTTAGCCCTATTAGTGGTTTGTTCTTTTCGTCGCCTTTTACGACTGGCAGAACATACCGGAGGCCGATTCTTTTCCCGGGCCTTTTATTATTATTATTATTATTATTATTTCCTTCACTTTCTCAGATGTTAAGTCCGGTTAAAAATGGAGTGACGCGGACCTTGATCAAGCGTCACTTCCTTTTAACTGTACGGTATGTGTTATATTGCATTTAGGAACTTTCGGGTAATTGAACATGTATCAATAATTACGGATTTCTGTAGCTGTATATATATGTTTGGATGTAGCTGTATTGCATTGATGTACTGGTGGATATTGTGTGGTATGACTCCTGTAGTTGATAGTAAAATTGGTATGATGTCAACTTTATCCTGATGCCACATGTCTTTGACTTCCTCAGCCAGTTGGATGTATTTTTCAATTTTTTCTCCTGTTTTCTTTTGTATATTTGTTGTATTGGGTATAGATATTTCGATTAGTTGTGTTAATTTCTTCTTTTTATTGGTGAGTATGATGTCAGGTTTGTTATGTGGCGTTGTTTTATCTGTTTATTATCTGTTGTTTTATCTGTTTATTATTATTATTATTATTATTATTATTATTATTATTATTAGTGATAAGGAGTGAAAGTTGTCATAAGTGAAGAAAACTTGTTAAGAAAATTAGTTACCCCAGGAGACATCACATACTGTAGGAGGCCATTCTCAGCGTTAATAATGATCTCAGTTCAATGACTTACAGTCCACAGGTTTCTTCAGGTACACCACATCCGCCTAAAGGGTAAGACTTACCAAATTGCAAGAACCTTAATTCACGTGTTTCACCCATTGTTTCAAATAGTTCCAGACATTTTCTAGGGGGATCATCTTTGATTATTTACTGGGCTTATCAAGGTATGGTAGGGTGCCCAAATGTTTTTCTATGTGTAGTCCTGGGGAGATGGCTGTTGTCAACCTGGAAAATGGGAGTGTCCACATCATACCCATGAAGATGTGGTAACCTGAATGTGTTGGCCCAAGTCATGGTACAAAAAACAAGTACTAAGCAAGTAAGAGAAAGCTCAAAAGGTGGAAGGAATTTATTAAAGGGCAATGCAAGGAAAATGAAACTTAACACAGTATTAACACAAGAGGAAGTAAATTAATATGAAATGAGAAATCCAATACCGCAAGAAAAACTTGACAGAACTCTGAAAGCCTCTGGAGTAAATGGCATTCCCTCAGTATTATTGAGATCATTGGGAGAGCCCACCACAACACACCTCATCCATGTTTGCAAGATATATAAGACATGCAAAATACCATCAGACTTCAAGAAGAATGTGACAACCCCTGTTCCAAAGAAAGCTGGTGCTGACTTGTTAACATCGCCACATCATAAGTTTATAGAAGACATTTGTGCAAAATAGTGACGTATTTATAAAACAATGGAAAATCGGTAAAGGTTGACCCTGAGGATGAACAGTTTGGATTCTAGACAAATGTATCACTTGAGGGAATAATGGCCCTATCTCTCATCTTAGAAGACAGGCTGAAGAAAGGCAAACCTAGATTTATAGCATTCACAGACTTAAGCTCGAATGTAGCACAGATAAATGCAGAGAATAAGAAGTTATCTGCAACTTGTACTCAAGCCAGATTGCAGTTACAATGGTTGAAGGACATGAAAGGAAAACAACAATTAAGAAGGGAGTGAGATAGGGTTGTAGCCTTCCTCCAATGTTATTCAATCCGTACTTTCAGCAAGCAGTAAAGAGAGCAACAAGAAATCTGAATAAGGAAGTAAAGTTCGAGGAGAAAAATTACAAACTTTGCAGTTTGGTGAAGACATTTTAATTCTGTTCATGACATCAAATGGCAGTTGAGTGGAAAGAGCAGTGTCTCAAAAAGATGCCAGGTGAATATCACTGAAAGGGAAACAAGGTTACTGGAATTTAGTCGAATTAAATCAAGTGATGCTGGCAGACTGCAAAATGATACGCTAAAAACTGTCGATGAATTCTGCTATTTGGGCAGAAAATTAACTGAATATGGCTGTAGTAGAGAATAAAAAATGCAGACTGGCTATAGCAACAAAAATGTTGCTGAAAAAGAGCAACTTGTTTAAGTTGAATATAAAGTTAGTTGTTAGAAACTCTTTCCCAAGATGGTGTGTGGTATTGTACAGGAGTGAAATGCAAACGATAAGCAGTTCAGGCAAGAAGAGAATACAAGGTTCAGGAATGTGGAGCTACAAGGGAATGATAAAAATTATATGGGTAGATCGAGTAACTGACGGTGAAGTACTGAATCGAATTGAGGGAGCAACAAAATTTGTTGCACAACGTGACTAAAAGAAGGGATAAGTTGATAGGACACACCCCGAAACCTTATGCAACAGACAATTCGGTAATGGAAGGAAGTGTGGGTCTGGGCAAAATTCTTTTAGTAGTTTCCACACAAACTTTGTCTTGAAATCTGATAGAAAATTCAAAGAAATTCTGGTCATACGTAAAGCACACCAAGATACAATCAATACCTTCACAATGTGTGGTGGCAATGGTACTGTTATCATTAAAGCAGAGTTCTATCACCAAAGATGAAGTAAATGTTCCAGAATCCAAATCAAGAACAGCTGTTAACATGAGTAACTTAGAAGCAGATACCCTTGGTGTAGTGAAGCAGCTTAAATCACTTAATAAAGGCAAGTCCTCCGCTCTAAGTTTTATACTAGTTACGTTCCTTTCAGAGTATGATGATACAATAGCTCCACACTTAACCATATAAAACTGCTCGACTCATGAAAGATTTATACCTAAGACTGGAAAGTTGGACAGGTCACACCAATACTCGAGGAAAGAAATACAAGTGGTCCACTGAATTACAGACCTGTATCACCGACATAAATTTGCATTTAGATTTTGGAACATATACTATATTTGAAAATCAGGAGATGCTTAAAAAATGATCAACTGATAAATAATCATCACAGATTCAGCTAATATCATTCTTGTGAAACACCATGTAATTTTCACTCTGCAGCAAAGTGTGCACTGATACAAAACTTCCTGGTAGATTAAAACTGTATGCTGGATGGAGACAAACTTAGGACCTTCGCATTCTGTGGAAAAGTGCTCTACCAACTGAGCTACCCAAGCAAGACTCACGACCCATCCTCACAGCTTTACCTCTACCAGCACCTCACCTCCTACCTTACAAGGTTGCTTGTTGGTTTGGGGTATAAAGGGACCAAACTACAGGGTCATCAGTCCCTTTTTCCTGACGCAAGCAAGGCTCAAGGTACAAAAACACCCAAAGTACATTTGAGAAAGTAAACTGGGGAAAACAAATGGAATTAACAAAAATGGGGAAAACATAAACCACAAGGAAAAGTAGAAGAAGATATTAAAAATGCAGAGTAGTTGGTCTGAGATGGCTGATCACAATAATAAAAGAGGATGAGCCAGCCACTCTGCAACATATTAAAATGTCCACCCAAAAAAGACAAGGCGAGATGCAACACATGTAGGCCAGAGACGACCACCACCAAGACAAACAAATGCAATGAAAATGGAAGGGAGGGTGGCAGCCTCGCAGAGAAGGCTAAATGACCACAACAGATGGTACGATAACCCCCCACCCTGAATAAAACGTAAAACTAAATAAATCTGTTGTTGAGGCATTATCGCCCAACAGCGAAGATAGTGCGCAGTGAAAGTTAAAAGTCTGCCACTAAGGTGCTAAACGTGGACAGTCCAGCAAGATGTGAATGCCAGTCATATGTGAGCCACAGTGACACTGAGGGGGGTTCTCACGACAGAGGAGGTAGCCATGTACTTCCAATGTGGAGCCGGCAGAGAACCACAGAGTCCCTGTGAGAGGCCCACATGGAGGTCTTCCACACATTCGTAGACTCCTTAATGGCAAGCAGTTTGTTGTGCATACTGATATTATGCCATTCTGTTACCCAAAGCTGAAAAACCTTGCAGTGTAATAATGAACGCAGGTCAGTTACGGGGGTGCCAATCTCCAGAAGCAGTTTCCGTGTAGCCTGTTTGGCTAGCCTGTTAGCAAGTTCATTTCCTGGGATTCCAACATGGCCTGGGGTCCACACAATCATGTAACGACTGGAATGCTCCAGGGCATAGAAGGAGTCCTGGGTGGTCACTACCAAAGGATGGTGGGGGTAGCACTGGTCCATAGCTTGTAGGTTGTTCAAGGAGTCAGTACAGAGAAGGAACGAATTGCCAGGGCATGAGTGGATGTGCTCAGGAACACGAGAAATGGCCACCAGCTCTGTAGTGAAAGCACTGCAGCCATCTGGCAAGGAGTGCTGTTCAATATGTCCTCCATGAACATACTAGAAGCCAACTTGACCATCAGCCATCAAGCTGTCGGTGTAAACAACCTCAACGTCCCGGAACACGTCAAGAATTGAAAGGAAGTGACAGCAGAGAGCTGTGGGGTTAACCGAGACCTCAGGACCATGTGAAAGGTCCAGGCGGAGGTTCAACGTAGGTGCACACCACAGAGGTGTACATGAATAGAACTCGATTATAGGTGGTGAAGGCAAGGACTCCACTTCAGACAAAAGAGATCGGACATGAATCGCAATCGTAAGCCGTGACCTGGGCCACCGATGCGGGAGATGTACCACCATGGGTGGGAAAAGGAGACAGTAATTCGGATGCTCAGGAGAACTACAAATGTGTGCAAAGTAACTAGCAAGCAGTTGTGCATGCCTAACCTTCAATGGAGGGACTCTGGCCTCCAGCAGGACACTGGTCACCAGACTCAACCTAAAAGCTCCTGTTGTTACGTGAACACCACAGTGGTGCACTGGGTCGAATAAATGCAATGCTGAGGGCGCCATCGAACCATAAACAAGAGTCCCATAGTCAAGACGGGACTGAACAAGGGCTGTGGAGAGCTGCAGCAGCGTAGAGTGATCTGCACCCCACTTGGTGTTGCTCAGGCAGCGGAGGGCATTGACCTGCTGCCAGCGCTTCCGCTTCAGCTGACAAAGATGAGAAAGCCACATAATCGGGCGTCAAAAACCAGTCCTAAGAATCAATGTCTCCATTACAATGAGCAGATAGTCATTAAGGTAAAGTTCTGGTTCCGGATGAACAGTACGACGCCATGGGCTAGACCTAATGACTACGCCTTGTTGATGGCTCCCTGAAGGTGCTGTTCAGTAGCACCAGTACTGGAGGAGCAGTACGAAATGCAGAAATCGTCCACATGCAGAGAAGGTGAAACGGACAGCCCGACAGCTGTTGCTGCACCCCATTCTCCTGGATATGGGGGGGGGGGGGGGGGGGGGCTATGAAAGCCATCAACTTGGACATGGAAAGTACGGAGCAAAAGGAAATTTTGGATAAAAATCGGGAGCGAGCCCCAGAGGTCCTGTTCATATAATGTGGCAAGGATATGATGTTGCCAGGTCATGTCGTAAGCTTCTCATAAATCAAAAAGACTGCAACCAGGTGTTGGCATCTGGAAAAGGCAGTTCAGATGGCAGATTCGATGGAAACAAGATTATCTGTGGTAGAATGACCCTGGCAGTAGCCACCCTGACATGGAACCAGTAGGCCAAGAGACTACAGAGCTCAACACAACTGCCGACTTACCATACGGTCCAGCAGCTTACAAAGAATGGTGGCGAGTCTGATGGGCCGATAGCTATCCACATCAAGCGGGTATGAGCACTGGAATGATGGTGTTCTCTTGCCATTGCGATGGAAAGACACCAAACAGATCTGGTTGAAGATGATGAGGAGATGTCACTTGTAGTCACATGAGATGTTTGATCATCTGACTGTGGATCCAATCTGGCCCAGGAGCTGTGTTGGGTCAATGTGCAAGGACACTGAGGACCTCCCATTCTGTAAATGGAGCATTATAGGGTTCACTGTGACATTCAGTGAACGAGAGGGCTTTCCTTTCCACCTGCCATTTGAGGGTGCGAAATGCTGGGGGACAATTCTCCGATGTGGAAGCTTGAGCATAGTGCTCAGCCAAGTGCTCGGCAACTGCATTTGTGCCGGTAGATAACATGCCACTGATGTTAATGCCAGTAACACCTGTCGGGATCTGATACCAACAAACACATCTGATCTTTGTCCAGACTTGGGAATGTGACATATGGCAGCCAATGGTTGAGACATACCTCTCCCAACATTCCTGTTTCCCTGCGGAGCCATTTGAAAGCTATTAGGCACTCAAGGTAAGGGCCACACGTCACTGTAGAGCTTGCTGATGCTCTTTAATGGCCTCAGCAATTTCCGGCGGCCACCAAGGTACTGCCTTTCACTGGGGGCACCCCAAAGAACAGGGGATTGTGTTTTCTACTGCATAAACGATCATTCTAGTGTCCCGCTCAACTAACACATCGATGGTACCATGTGGGGGCAATTAAATGGTGACAGCACAGGTGCTTCCCCATCTTCCTTGTTTAAAGTCCGTACATGTAGACGTGCAGGAGAATGGCGCAAGGAGAGTGACAGGAAGATGGGAAAGTGGTCACTACCACACAAGTCATCGTGGGCTTTCCAGTGGACAGATGGGAGAAGTCCTGGGCTGCAGAGGGATAAATTAATGGCCAAGTAAGTGCCATGAGTCACACTGAAATGAGTGGGGCCCCAGTATTTAAGAGGCAGAGGTAGAGTTGAAACAGCAAAGTTTCGACATTTCTATCTTGGGCAGTAAGCATGGTGCCACCCTACAAGGGGTTATGGGTGTTAAAAATCTAGCAAAACTAGGAAAGGTTTATGGAGTCGTTGAATCAGTGCAGCCAATGTGTTCAGGGATACTGCACCATCTGGAGGAAGATATATGTTGCAGACAGTTATTTCCTGTGTCGTCCTTATCCTGACAGCCACAGCCTCAAGAGGGGTTTGAAGGGACACAGGTTCACAGCATACCGAGTTCAGGACAAACACGCACTCCATCTAACACACTATTACAGTCGCTATGGTTCTTGTAATATCCCCTATAGCCATGGAGGGCAGTGGATCACATAGCCGGAAACCAGGTTCCCTGTAGGGCAATGCGGAAAGCAGGTTTAAAGCTTAACAGTTGCCGTAGCTCAGCCACGTGGTGGAGAATACCACAGCAATTCCACTGGAGGATGATGATATCATGAGCCTGGGATGGCATGAAGCATGCGAGGAAGCAGGTTATGCCTCAGGGTCACCTGCTGTCACCGATTGAGTATTTGTATCCACTCCTATTGTGGATAAAGCATCAGTGACATCCACAACCTCAGGGAATGCTGAGATCTCCATTTCATATGAAGGTGCAGAACTAGTTGGGAGTGGTGGTGTTGGGGCCACCGGAGGGTCCTTTTTGTTAGCAGAATTCTTTTTTTGCTTGCCCTCTCACTTCTCTTTTCCACAGAAAACCATTCATGGCATGGATTGACAAAGTGAGGAGATGGTCAACTACAGAATGGCACACTCAAAATTCACACTGTGTAGTGTTTCGTAAATGGCACGACTAGCCACCATACCAGCCGGGCAGGAATAATACACTATATGATCAAAAGTATTCGGACACCCTCAAAAACATACATCTTTCATATTAGGTGCACGGTGCTGCCACCTACTGCCAGGTATTCCATATCAGCGCCCTATGTAGGCATTAGACATCATGAGAGAGAAGAATGGGGTACTCCATGGAACTCGAGGACTTCGATCATGGTCAGGTGATTGGGTGTCACTTGTGTCGTGTGTGTACTTGAGATTTCCACACTCGTGGGTAAACATCCCTAGGTCCACTGTTTCCGATGTGATTGTAAAGTGGCAGTGTGAAGTGGCATGTACAGCACAAAAGCGTACAGGCCGAACTCGTCCGTTGACTGATAGACCACCAACAGTTGAAGAGGGTCATAATGAGTAACAGGCGGACATTTATCCAGACCATCACACAGGAATTAGAAACTGCATCAGGGTCCACTGCAAGTACTATAATAGTTAGGTGGGAGGGAAGAAAACTTTGATTTCATGGTCGAGCAGCTGCTCATAAGCCACACATCACACCAGTTAATGCCAAAAGACACCTCAACTCAGTGTAAGGAGCGTAAACATTGGACAATTGAACAGTGGTAAAATGTTGTGTGGAGTGACGAATCACAGTACATAATGTGGCGATCCGATGGCAGGGTGTGGGTATGGCAAATGCCTGGTGAATGTCATCTGCCAGCATGTGTAGTGCCAACAGTAAAATTCGGAGGCAGTGGTGTTATGGTGGGGTCGTGTTTTTCATGGAGGGGGCTTGCATCCCTTGTTGTTTTGTGTGGCACTATCACTGCACAGGCCTACATTTATGTTATAAGCACCTTCTTGCTTCCCACTGGGGATGGTGAGTGCATCTTTCAACAGAATCGAGCGCCTGTTCATAATTCATGGCCTGTGGCAGAGTTTTTTTTTTTTTTTTTTTTTTTTTTTTTTGGCGCACAACTACAATGGTCATTAGCGCCCAGACTACGTTAGGAATGCACCGCGAGGCACAAGGTTAAAACAGCAACTAAAAGGGACAATACTATAAAAAACAGACAGGCAGAGGATTTTAAAAATAGCATAATCAAATGTCCTTAGACAGGTTTGTCATGTTGATAAAACGAAGAACGCGAGCAGCTGCTCCTGGGTCATCCGCTAAAATGGCATCCAGAGTACATGGCAGGCCAAGATCAAGACGCAGTGTATTAAAATCCGGACAGGACGTTAAAATGTGGCGGACCATCAGCAATGGCCCTCATGGGCAGAACGCTGCCGGCACAGCCGTCAGCAGATGGCGATGGCTGAACCGGCAGTGTCCAATTCGTAACTGGGCCAAAACGACCTCCTCCCGCCGAGAAGGGCGTGAGGAGGACGTCCAAGCTGCGGGAAGAGGTTTCAAGGCCCGAAGTTTGTTGTCCGTAAGTGCAGCCCAATCGGCATGCCACAGCGATAAAATGCGCCGACAAATGACCCTGCTACAATCTGATGAAGGGACACAACAAGAAGCTGTCCGAGGCTGGAGGACCGCAGCCTTGGCTGCGGCATCTGCAGCTTCGTTCTCACGGATACCGACATGGCCAGGAATCCACATAAAGCTAACCGGAGAACCGTCGTCCACCAGCTGCTGAAGAGAGCGTTGGATCCGGTGCACGAAAGGGTGAACCAGATAAAGATCACTGAGGCTCTGGATGGTGCTCAGGGAATCGGAGCAGATGACATAAGCAGAATGTCAGTGGCGGCAGATGTAAAGAACAGCCTGGTAGAGGGCAAAGAGCTCGGATGTGAAGACCGAACAATGGCCATGGAGCCAGTATTTGAAACTTTGTGCCCCAACAATAAAAGAACACCCGACCCCGTCATTGGTCTTAGAGCCCTCTGTATAAATGAAGGTCATATTAATGAACTTCGAACGAAGTTCAACAACACGGGAGTGGTATACCGAACGGGGGTAACCTCCTTTGAGAGTGAGCTGAGGTCAAGGTGAATGCGAACCTGAGCCTGGAGCCAAGGTGGCGTGTGGCTCTCGCCCACTCTAAAGGTTGCAGGGAGTGAAAAATCAAGGTGTTGAAGGAGGTGACAAAAGCGAACTCCAGGGGGTAGCAGGGCAGAGACATACAACCCGTATTGACGGTCGAGAGAGTCGTCAAAAAAGGAACGATAAGACAGGTGGTCGGGCATTGACAGTAGCCGACAGGCATACCGACAAAGCAGTATATCGCGCTGGTAGGTGAGTGGCAATTCACCGGCTTCAGCATGAAGACTCTTGACGGGACTAGTATAAAACGCTCCGATCGCAAGACGTAAACCCCGATGTTGTATGGAGTTGAGGCGGCGTAAGATGGACGGCCGTGCAGAGGAGTATACAAAGCTCCCATAATCCAGCTTGGAACGGACGATCGACCGATATAGGCCAAGTAGGACGGTTCGATCCGCTCCTCGCGACATACCACTGAACACGGAGGACATTTAGAGAATGGGTACAACGGGCAGCCAAATATGACATGTGGAGACCAGCTAAGTTTCCTGTCAAATGTAAGACCTAAAAATTTTGTTGTCTCCACGAATGGGAGAGCAACGGGACCGAGTCGTAAGGACGGTGGGAGAAACTCTTTGTAGTGCCAGAAGTTAATACAGACCGTCTTCTCGGCAGAAAAACTGAAGCCATTGGCGACACTCCAGGAGTAAAGACGGTCAAGAGAACGCTGAAGACAGCGCTCCAGGAAACATGTACGCTGCGCGCTGCAATAGATGGTAAAATCGTCCACGAAAAGGGAGCCTGATACATCAGCTGGGAGGCAATCCATTATTGGATTGATCGCTATGGCGAAGAGAGCGATGCTGAAAACTGAGCCCTGTGGCACCCCATTCTCCTGGCGAAAGGTGTCTGACAGCACAGAACCCACATGTACCCTGAACTGTCGATCCATTAAAAAGGAACGAATAAAAAGAGGGAGGCGACCGCGAAGGCCCCATGTATGCATGGTGCGGAGAATGCCCGCCCTCCAACAGATGTGGCAGAGTGGTTACATGACAATAACATCCCTGTAATGGACTGGCTTGCACAGAGTGCTGACCTGAATCCTACAGAACACCTTTGGGATGTTTTGGAATGCCGACTTCATGACAGACCTCACCAACCGACATTGATAGTTCTCCTCAGTGCAGCACTCCATGAAGAATGAGCTGCCATTCGCCAAGAAACCTTCCAGCAACTGACTGAACATATGCCTCCGAGAGTGGAAGCTGTCATCAAGGCTCAGAGTGGGCCAACACCATATTGAATTCCAGCATTACCAATGGGGGGCACTAAGAACTTTTAAGTCATTTTCAGCCACATGTACGGATACTTTTGATTACATAGTGTATGATCCACCACCTTGCAAACACAGCTGGTGAGAGAAATGGAAAGGAAGGTGTTTGTCCTTGCCATTCTTAGGTATGGGTGTGACAGTGGCTTCACGCCAGCATCTGGGGAACGTGCCCTCTGCCCAGATGTGATTGTACGTAAGAAGGAGAAAGTGCGTGCCCACAAGAGAAATGTTCTGCAACATCTGAATGTTAACATCGTCCGGCCCAGGGGGCGCAGGATCTGCGTGATCTGGGAGCATGATCTAGATCACTCTTAGTAAAGGTAGCATTGTAGCACTCTTGATTCTGATAAGAGAAAGGTATTGCCTGAGTCTTTTCCACTTGTTTCCAATGAAGGAAGGAAGGGCGATATAAGATGGAGCTCGAAATCTCTGCAAAATAGCAGCCCAATGTGTTAGTAGGGTCCACTATGACATCATCTGCTACTATCAGTTCGGAAATTGGAGAATGAACCTTGGTCCCAGATGGAAGACAATGTGGAACTGTTAAAAGAACTAGTAAAGGAAATCCAGTTAGCTTTTTTGCTATCCTGAAGAACGCGACGACACTGTGCACACAACTGTGTGTAATGAATGTAATTGGCCATCTTAGGATGACTTTTAAAAATGCAGAAAGCACGTCTCTGCGCATGACTTGTGTCGCAGCATGCTTCAGACCACCACAGGATCAGGACACAGTGCGGCAAAGAGGAAGTTCAAACATTAGAAAGTTGTGCGCCGGTAAGGATAAAATTTGTAAGATATTGTACCTGGTCATCGCAAGTCGGTTAATGTTGTTCCACGAAGCCTGCCATTTGGGTGTGCTCATAGGTGGGGTACGAGTCAACAATTGGACAGCATACGGGAAATGGTCGCCGAGTATGTTTCAGAGAGAATGAACCACACAAGATGATGGGCAAGCTGAGCAGTGCAAAAAGGAGAGGTCCAAATGGGAATAGGTGTGAGTGAAGTCTGAAAGGGTGCTTCTGTATTAAGGCAGACGAGGTTAAGGTCAGCCAAGAGAGCACCTCTCTGACAGGTTCTGGGCGACCCGCAAAGGGGACGGTGCACATTAAAGTAACCGAGCAGCAAAATGGGATGAGGGAGTTACCCAAGCAGCTGGAGGAAGTCTGCCTTGGTGAGACTGAATTACTGAGGGATGTAAACAGTACAAAGGGAAAAAAGATCAAAGTGGGCCAGGAAGAAATGTGAGAGCTCAAAGCGGTCATGAGGACGCAGTTTTGTTTCCTGGAGACAGAGAGCAAGTGGACGCTGAGATTCTAAGATCAGCTGTAAGTCCTTTTTGTGGGATTGACGGCTGTGAATATTTCATGGGAGGAGAGTCATAAAGAGGAAAGAGGAGGAGAGAAAAAATGAATGTGTGTCACCTTGGCATCTGCCGAGTGACAGCCTTTGAAGACTCACTGTTACAGTGTGCAAAGACTGGAGGATCCTGCTCTGTCGGCATTCCCCCTCTGTCGCTCTGCAGAGTCCAGGTCACAACAACAGTTGGTGGTGCGCACTGGTGACACAGAGGTCAGCCACGCTAAGGCATCATGTGGCGACACTGTTGAAGAGGATCTCCAATCAGTGAAGAAGAAGACCATTTGTCTGACTTCTCTGAGCCTTTCCGGTTGGCAAAGGAAGACTCAGATGTTTGTTGGCTGGAGGGACGTAGGAAGTCTACGCAGGAGTATTCCTTCTGTCCTTTCTGGCCCACCGGTTGCGTAGCAGGTGACTTCATCCTGTGAGGTGAAAATCTGGTGGCTTGTGGCACAGCTGTAGGAGGAGACTGGGATGCTACGAGGTGCATTCAAGTTCTAAGGCCTCCGATTTTTTTCTCCGGACTGGAAAGAGATAGAAACATGCGCATTGTTTTAAAATGAGGCCGCGTTCATTGTCAATACGTCCCAGAGATGGCAGCACCGTACGGCAGATGGTATTTTACCGCCAGCGGCGAGAATGAGAACTGTTTTAAATATTTAAAATGGCAACGTTTTCCTTACTTGAACAGCGTGCAATCATTCGTTATCTGAATTTGCGTGGTGTGAAACCAATTGAAATCCATCGACAGTTGAAGGAGACACAGGGTGATGGAGTTATGGATGTGTCGAAAGTGCGTTCGTGGGTGCGACAGTTTAATGAAGGCAGAACATCGTGTGACAACAAATCGAAACAACCTCGGGCTCGCACAAGCCGGTCTGACGACATGATCGAGAAAGTGGAGAGAATTGTTTTGGGAGATCGCCGAATGACTGTTGAACAGATCGCCTCCAGAGTTGGCATTTGTGTGTGTTCTGTGCACACAATCCTGCATGACGACCCGAAAACGCGAAAAGTGTCATCCAGGTGGGTGCCACAAATGCTGATGGACGACCACATGGCTGCCCGTGTGGCATGTTGCCAAACAATGTTGACACGCAACGATAGCATGAATGGGACTTTCTTTTCGTCGGTTGTGACGATGGATGAGACGTGGATGCCATTTTTCAATCCAGAAACAAAGCGACAGTCAGCTCAATGGAAGCACACAGATTCACTGCCACCAAAAAAATTTTGGGTAACTGCCAGTGCTGAAAAAATGTTGGTGTCCATGTTCTGGGACAGCGAGGGCGTAATCCTTACCCATTGCGTTCCAAAGGGCACTACGGTAACAGGTGCATCCTACGAAAATGTTTTGAAGAACAAATTCCTTCCTGCATTGCAACAAAATTGTCTGGGAAGGGCTGCGCGTGTGCTGTTTCACCACGACATACGCAACAGTTTCTTCGTGATAACAACTTTGAAATGATTCCTCATGCTCCCTACTCACCTGACCTGGCTCCTAGTGACTTTTGGCTTTTTCCAACAATGAAAGACACTCTCCGTGGCCGTACATTCACCAGCCGTGCTGCTATTGCCTCAGCGATTTTCCAGTGGTCAAAACAGACTCCTAAAGAAGCCTTCGCCGCTGCCATGGAATCATGGCGTCAGCGTTGTGAAAAATGTGTACGTCTGCAGGGTGATTACATCGAGAAGTAACGCCAGTTTCATCGATTTCGGGTGAGTAGTTAATTAGAAAAAAAATCGGAGGCCTTAGAACTTGAATGCACCTCGTATCATGACACTCTATTGAAAGTGAGAAAAAGATTGCGTGTGGGCGCTAAGGATGCATCTACCTTTTTCATCACCCACTGGAGTGCAATGACACCCTGATCAGAAAGGTACATTTGGATTTCTGCCTCCATCAGACTGTTGAGCAGCCTAGTGTAAATAACACCATGGGAACAATTCAGCGTTCGATGGGGCTCGACACAAACAGGACAGATGTGCTGGAGTGAAGCTGCAAGCAGTAGTTGTGTTTGAGGACCAGAAAAGCAAAGTGCCATTTCATAAATGAGAGCAGCATTTCACAGGGACAGCAATTGCATCAAAACCTTTCTGAGTAATAAACGTATTTACCGTAGCAAAGGACTGACCTTCCTCAGTACATGAAACCACGAGGAACTGTGGTGCAGCTGGGGAGGTTCTCTGAGTCATTAATCTCATTCCTTTTACGATTTGTAGACACTGACTGGGAAGATGACGATTGGCTCATTGTGAGATAATCCCCCATGACTGCCAGCGTCTCTGATGTTGCGCTCCTTTCAACTGCCCCCCCCCCCCCCCCCTTCCCATCATAAGGGGGCACACCCTCCTTAGGTGATTTTTCATACCTCAGGTCCCACCTCCCGAACACCTAACACAGGGCCAAATCAGCAATTTGGCAAGATAGCAGCTCAGGCAATCACACCTCCCTGGGCCTGGCCTGTACAGGAGGGTACTTGCGAACTCTGCCTGTCAACCCAGGGCTGGGAATTACGCGTCACCCAGTCGCCTGATACGTACCAGATGCATGGGTTGGCATTTAGGTGTGCACAGGGAGGAAGAAGAAAAAGAGGAACCTCAAACGCCAAAGTGGAGGAAGGATACGAGAAGGGGAACAGAGAAAGAAAAAAGGAAAGGAAAAAACAGTGGAGAGACTGTTCTGATATCAACTACTGAATACACAGAACACATTTCCAAAACATCACAGGAATGTCCCTCAAGGGAGGGGAAAAAGAACAGCGAGAGGATAGACATGAAGCATGAAAGTGAAACAATGCTGCAAATGCTGGGGCCCTGTGACAGCCAAGCACGAACTCACCAAAGAGCAGCGAGCCCCCTGGAGAGAGAGTGTGTGTGTGTGTGTGTGTGTGTGTGTGTGTGTGTGTGTGTGTGTGGGGGGGGGGGGGGGGGGGGGGGAGGCAGGCTGTGGGAAGTGTCCAAGCAGAGGCTCTTCAGGTGGCATGTCCGGAGCCGGTGTTCAGCCAAGGCTACAGATTGAGAGCTACACAAAATGTAAAAGTAGTAAACATACAGGATTGCAGTGACCAGTAGCGCAACAGAGGTCATTAGCCCATTGCTGGCAATAACAGAGTTTAACATTCAGTGCTCAGCCCTGGGGGATGCCATTCTCTTGAACCCTTGGGAGACGAGTGAGATACCAACACTAATATGAAAAAGCTGGTGGGATAAAAACTGACAAACAAAAATCAGGAGCAGGCCACAAAAGCACCAGTCCTGGACATGAAAAAATGTGAAGGCACCAAGGGGTGTCAAACGCCTTATATCGGCCAAAAACTACAAAGAGGTGTCGGCATTTAGGAACAGCTTATTTGATTACTGTTTCCAATGTAATCATGAACCATGGACCTTGCCGTTGGTGGGGAGGCTTGCGTGCCTCAGCGATACAGATAGCCGTACCGTAGGTGCAACCACAACGGAGGGGTATCTGTTGAGAGGCCAGACAAATGTGTGGTTCCTGAAGAGGGGCAGCAGCCTTTTCAGTAGTTGCAGGGGCAACAGTCTGGATAATTGACTGATCTGGCCTTGTAACAATAACCAAAACGGCCTTGCTGTGCTGGTACTGCGAACGGCTGAAAGCAAGGGGAAACTACAGCCGTAATTTTTCCTGAGGGCATGCAGCTTTACTGTATGATACATGATGATGGCGTCCTCTTGGGTAAAATATTCCGGAGGTAAAATAGTCCCCCATTCGGATCTCCGGGCGGGGACTACTCAAGAGGATGTCGTTATCAGGAGAAAGAAAACTGGCGTTCTACGCATCGGAGCGTGGAATGTCAGATCCCTTAATCGGGCAGGTAGGTTAGAAAATTTAAAAAGGGAAATGGATAGGTTGAAGTTAGATATAGTGGGAATTAGTGAAGTTCGGTGGCAGGAGGAACAAGACTTCTGGTCAGGTGACTACAGGGTTATAAACACAAAATCAAATAGGGGTAATGCAAGAGTAGGTTTAATAATGAATAGGAAAATAGGAATGCGGGTAAGCTACTACAAACAGCATAGTGAACGCATTATTGTGGCCAAGATAGATAGGAAGCCCACGCCTACTACAGTAGTACAAGTTTATATGCCAACTAGCTTTGCAGATGTCGAAGAAATTGAAGAAATGTATGATGAAATAAAAGAAATTATTCAGATTGTGAAGGGAGACGAAAATTTAATAGTCATGGGTGACTGGAATTCGAGTGTAGGAAAAGGGAGAGAAGGAAACATAGTAGGTGAATATGGATTGGGGGACAGAAATGAAAGAGGAAGCCGCCTGGTCGAATTTTGCACAGAGCACAACATAATCATAACTAGCACTTGGTTTAAGAATCATGAAAGAAGGCTGTATACATGGAAGAACCCTGGAGATACTAAAAGGTATCAGATAGATTATATAATGGTAAGACAGAGATTTAGGAACCAGGTTTTAAATTGTAAGACATTTCCAGGGGCAGATGTGGACTCTGACCACAATCTGTTGGTTATGACCTGTAGATTAAAACTGAAGAAACTGCAAAAAGGTGGGAATTTAAGGAGATGGGACCTGGATAAACTAAAAGAACCAGAGGTTGTACAGAGATTCAGGGAGAGCATAAGGGAGCAATTGACAGGAATGGGGGAAATAAATACAGTAGAAGAAGAATGGGTAGCTTTGAGGGATGAAGTAGTGAAGGCAGCAGAGGATCAGGTAGGTAAAAAGACGAGGGCTAGTAGAAATCCTTGGGTAACAGAAGAAATATTGAATTTAATTGATGAAAGGAGAAAATATAAAAATGCAGTAAGTGATACAGGCAAAAAGGAATACAAACGTCTCAAAAATGAGATCGACAGGAAGTGCAAAATGGCTAAGCAGGGATGGCTAGAGGACAAATGTAAGGATGTAGAGGCCTATCTCACTAGGGGTAAGATAGATACCGCCTACAGGAAGATTAAAGAGACCTTTGGAGATAAGAGAACGACTTGTATGAATATCAAGAGCTCAGATGGAAACCCAGTTCTAAGCAAAGAAGGGAAAGCAGAAAGGTGGATGGAGTATATAGAGGGTCTATACAAGGGCGATGTACTTGAGGACAATATTATGGAAATGGAAGAGGATGTAGATGAAGATGAAATGGGAGATACGATACTGCGTGACGAGTTTGACAGAGCACTGAAAGACCTGAGTCGAAACAAGGCCCCCGGAGTAGACAATATTCCATTGGAACTACTGACGGCCGTGGGAGAGCCAGTCCTGACAAAACTCTACCATCTGGTGAGCAAAATGTATGAAACAGGCGAAATACCCTCAGACTTCAAGAAGAATATAATAATTCCAATCCCAAAGAAAGCAGGTGTTGACAGATGTGAAAATTACCGAACTATCAGCTTAATAAGTCACAGCTGCAAAATACTAACACGAATTCTTTACAGACGAATGGAAAAACTAGTAGAAGCCAACCTCGGGGAAGATCAGTTTGGATTCCGTAGAAACACTGGAACACGTGAGGCAATACTGACCTTACGACTTATCTTAGAAGAAAGATTAAGGAAAGGCAAACCTACGTTTCTAGCATTTGTAGACTTAGAGAAAGCTTTTGACAACATTGACTGGAATACTCTCTTTCAAATTCTAAAGGTGGCAGGGGTAAAATATAGGGAGCGAAAGGCTATTTACAATTTGTACAGAAACCAGATGACAGTTATAAGGGTCGAGGGACATGAAAGGGAAGCAGTGGTTGGGAAGGGAGTAAGACAGGGTTGTAGCCTCTCCCCGATGTTGTTCAATCTGTATATTGAGCAAGCAGTAAAGGAAACAAAAGAAAAATTCGGAGTAGGTATTAAAATTCATGGAGAAGAAATAAAAACTTTGAGGTTCGCCGATGACATTGTAATTCTGTCAGAGACAGCAAAAGACTTGGAAGAGCAGTTGAATGGAATGGACAGTGTCTTGAAAGGAGGATATAAGATGAACATCAACAAATCAAAACAAGGATAATGGAATGTAGTCTAATTAAGTCGGGTGATGCTGAGGGAATTAGATTAGGAAATGAGGCACTTAAAGTAGTAAAGGAGTTTTGCTATTTGGGGAGCAAAATAACTGATGATGGTCGAAGTAGAGAGGATATAAAATGTAGGCTGGCAATGGCAAGGCAAGCGTTTCTGAAGAAGAGAAATTTGTTTACATCCAGTATTGATTTAAGTGTCAGGAAGTCATTTCTGAAAGTATTCGTATGGAGTGTAGCCATGTATGGAAGTGAAACATGGACGATAAATAGTTTGGACAAGAAGAGAATAGAAGCTTTCGAAATGTGGTGCTACAGAAGAATGCTGAAGATTAGATGGGTAGATCACATAACTAATGAGGAAGTATTGAATAGGATTGGGGAGAAGAGAAGTTTGTGGCACAACTTGACCAGAAGAAGGGATCGGTTGGTAGGACATGTTCTGAGGCATCAAGGGATCACCAATTTAGTATTGGAGGGCAGCGTGGAGGGTAAAAATCGTAGAGGGAGACCAAGAGATGAATACACTAAGCAGATTCAGAAGGATGTAGGTTGCAGTAGGTACTGGGAGATGAAAAAGCTTGCACAGGATAGAGTAGCATGGGAGCTGGGGGGGGGGGGGGGGGGGGGGGGTGGGTACCAGTGAAAAATTAATCCCTGTACAATGTTGAGGTTCTTATGAGGTGTAATAGTAACAGGCACATCACCAAGTTGTTTACAAGATAGGAACACAGAGGAGTGGGTAGGAATTGAATCAAAGATGGAACCATTTCACAATTTGCTACGGGAAGAGAATTCGCCAAATACATTTTCAATGTTCTCTGCAAAAAAAACATTGGTTCAGTAAGGAGAAAGGAGCTTCAATCTGTTTGAGTGTAAATCATGAACTGAGGGGAATAACTGTCATCTACAAGTCACTTGGTTTTGCCATCCTCTGAAGTCATAGTGAAAGAGGGAAAGTTCCTTCGGTCTTCATGATCGGCATTAAATTGCAGTCTGTCTCCAGGGACTACTGGGGCCTCATGGCCACCAGCTGACAAATTTTGTTGCTCATGACACTAAACACCCGTCATGACACTGCCTCCTCCTAATGAGGGTTCTCCCCACAGGGCCACCCAGCCATAGCAAAGATCTGGTGTATCCTGATGGACAGGCACCTATTCACTGAAAACACAGCTCAGCATCAATAATATGATCCCTGGTTGATTAGGGATTTGCTACTGTATGGATACCTGATGGCCCTCAGGTGGATTAGCTATCATGGTGAGAAGTTGTCAACCTCCTCTGATAGGCTTGAACTATCTGTAACAATTTTAAAAAAGGCGGAGGTGAAACCTACATGAGGCTGAACACAAGTTAACCGAAATATGTGGTATACAATAAGGGAACAAAGTAGGAGAAGCCAAAATCTATATCCTATGAGCAAGCTAGGTTGCCAGCGGGTAATCTCCCCTAGAGAATAAATCACAGAAAATATATAGCCAGAGGAAAGGAAAAAATCCTGCCATGGCTTGGGACCTCCCACTTACGAGAGTTGTGAGTGGGGGATGTTGAACACCTCGAAGTTTGGGGGGTCCCTCACACTGAGGTCAGTGATTGCCATTCCTTTCCATTCTGAGGAAGAAATGAATGTGTCAGAGTTTCACTCAGATTGTAAGGAGTAAATCAGAGAATAATTGGTTGTAGCAACTAATGAGGTTTTTTTTTTTTTTTTTTTCAGCCAGTACTGGTGATGGTCATATGGAATGGTTTATGTCTAGATTTGTATAATTTGCCACAGTAAAATACCTGACTGAGATTGAAGGAAAAAGTACAGCATCTATTAACAATTTGTTTTTATACACAAGAACGTTCAGTGATTTAGAAAGCTAGAGTCAGCATTTTATCTCACTATAACGGTTAATTGTTAACCCTTTCACGGCTACAGGCATGCTTGACATAGGCCGTGTCGAGTTAGGTGCCATTATGGCCAAAGCAGACTACCTGCGCCGGGACCCTTCTGTCTGAACACTTCCTGCTCGCTGTATTACTTATGTCAGCCTGCTTGTGCTGAGCTGAATATTTTGAACAGAGCTTGGGAGCTAAACACTAGAATCTGTATGTCCACTCTCTCCAGTTGTCTGTTCTCATGGTGTGTGCTAGCCCAACAGTTCATTAACAAAAAATTCATAAGGAGAATAAACTGCTTGCTGGAACATATTTCTGACGCATACAAATATATTCCATGTGCATAAAAACTTCACAGCTAGACACCAATGTACTCAAATATAAAATATTTCCTTTCCATCAGAATAATTTGATTGCAGCGTAGACATAAATCTGCAAAGTGTTTATTATCTGACACAGGGGATGTATGCTGTGTATTTGCTTTATGCTGCTGTGAAGAATCAGGTTCATCTGTTGCCTGCACATTAATTTATCTGGAGGGATGCTTTGAACGTGGATTCTTTACACTTTTGAACCATTTTTACAACCTGCAGTACGTATTTTCAATATTTCTGTTCATTCCTACACAATTTTCATGACAACCGAAGATGACTGTCTACATTACGTGGTTACAATTTTAGTGTATCACAAGCAAATTAATATGTACAAGTTTTGTTTCATTGGTGCAACGTATGTTGTGTAACAGCAAGTCTTTCTTGCCAACATACTGTTTCATTTGGAGAGATGCTAAAAACTAAGTAAACTTAATTGTTTGAATATTTTTCACAATACTCAGTATGTATTTTTAAACTTCCCTTACGTCCTTTGCTATGTTTCATGATTTTAAAAAAAAATCTGTGCCCGAATATAGTTGTATCCATTGCGTTGGAATAATTTCATTGATGAACATGTGTAGTTTTTGTTTAATAACTGGTGGAATGAATCTGGTGTAGTTCTGTCACATACAGAATTGGTATTATAGCATCCAAAATACCATGCCTGTCTGTTGCCAGCGTATTTGATCATCTGAAGAGTCACTTCAAACTCAAGAACTTTAAGTATTTGAAGACTTGTTTCAAAGCACAATATGTACTTCCAATCCTGCTTTACGTCCCTAAATAAATTTCACTGTCACAGACCATAATAGCCAAATATAATTGTCTATGTTACATGGTAACAATTTTAGTGTATCGTAACTAGATGTATACGTTTGAGTTCTATTTCGCTGGCACAATGTATTCTGTGAAATTGCATTATAAACAGAATATACATTGTACCATCTGAAACATCATGTCTGTTCATTTTTAGCAAACTACTTCAACCGAAGGAACTGTCTGAATACCTTTTTCACTTATTATGTCAATTTCCCCCCCCCCCCCCCCCCCCCCCTCCCCACCCCACTCTCTCTCTCTCTCTCTCAATCCAAGCTATGGACTGGCACCAATGAAGTTAAAAATAGCTTTTTAGATTGTCTTTTTCAGAGTCACGTAGAAGAAGGTGTCATTAGATGAATGACGAACACTAACTCTAAGGTTTATTCAGCACTTGCACATACAAGTGCACGGAGCGAACTGCCTCTGGCCAGAACACATACAGTTACAGAACATTACAGTACAATGATTCTTGACATTTGTGGATACTTCTAGAATGTACTCAAACCAAATAAAGAAATTCAAATTTTACAGTTCAGGTGATTTTTGAACTTGTGACCCTCCATGCAACAGTCTAGTATCCTAACCACTACACCACAGTTTCTGCGACATTGCTCCCTCCTTAAGAGAACAGCATCTTAGTGTTACGTCGTCCTAGTCCAGGAACAAGTCATCGGTCCTGCATACTCCGACTCCCGATGACTGATGTTCGTCCTGGCAGTGATCTTAGATCTTCCTTTGCCGCTACGCTCTTTGTCACCTTTTCACTTGCTGCCTGTTGCTGGAGCTCCAAATTTACCCTGCGTTGCAGGATCCTTATAGGGCTTCATTTGAAGGACGTGAACCATATCTCTGACCTTTTGTTGTCTTGTGTCGGGGCAAAATCTTCAACTTCATAAGTAACATCATCAGACAACTGTTTTACAACCTTATAAGGTCCAAAGTAGTGCCTGAGGAGTGTCTCAGAGAGACCAACCTCCTGAACAGAAGTGAATATCTAGACGAGGTTACAACGCTGATGGCTCATGTCATACCTTCGGCGATCGTTTTCTTGAGCCTGTGGCGTGTAGAGTCGAGCTAACTGCCGAGCTTCCTGAGCTCTGGTTAACACCTGGCCGATGTAGTTGTCATCCACGTCATCAGGATGTAACAGAAACACAGTATCCATTGTCAGTCACCTCACACCCATGCACCAGGAAAAATGGCGTAAATCCTGTGCTGTCTTGTTTGGCGGTGTTGTAGACAAACGTCACATAAGGTAGCACCTCATCCCAGTTACTCTGCTCAACACTGACGAACATTGACAGCATGTCGGCCAAGGTCTTATTAAGGCGTTCAGAAATACCGTTAGTTTGCGGACGGTAGGCAGTCATCTTGTCATGAGTAATGTTGCACTGACGGATTATCTCTGTCACAAGGTTCGATTGAAAAACTTTCCCTAATTATCCGTAATTAACGACTGTGGGGCACCGTGTATTAATAAAATATCTTCCACAATGAATTTTGCTACCTCGAATGCTTCAGCTGTTTTCAAGGTTTTTGTAATGTCACAGCGTGTCAGATAATCAGTTCAAACAATAATCCATCTATTTCCACTAGGAAACATTGGAAATCATCCGAGGAGGTCAATTCCAACACACTGGAAAGGCATTTTGGCTGGTGAAATTGGTATGAGTCAGCCAGGTGGTTTCTGAGGAACTGCCTTTGTCCTATGGCAGACAGTGGGACACAGTGACAGACACTCCTAAATAAACCTGGTCAGAAATACCTCTTGTGGATCCTACCACAGGTCTTAATAAATCCTAAATGTTCGGTCACAGGTGTGTCGTGGAATTTCTGTAGAACATCTAAGTGCATGTGTTTAGGAATTACTGATAGCCACCTCTTTCCAAACGAATCAAAGTTTTTCTTGAAAAGTAATCCATTAACTACCTTAAATTGTCCTTTCACATCCTACGATCGATTTAAGGCAAGCATAATTTGAGATATCTTGGCGTCGTCCTGCTCAGCACGTGGATCCTGGAGCGCAGCTAGACAGTCACTATCTTCATCAAAGTCTTGATGGTCTTGCACAGGATTTCTTGGGAGACAGTTGGCATCTTGGTGTTTTCTCCCACTTTCGTACACTATGGTAAGACGTAGTGCCCACCTGGCAAGTTGTCCTGTTGGATGCTTAAGACCTGTCAACCAGCAAAGTGAATGATGGTCTGTAACAACTGTGAATGGCCTTCCACGGAGATACTGTCTAAATTTGCACATGGCTCAGAGCACAAGAAGACTTCTCTTTCTGTAATTGAGTAGTTTCTCTTGGCTTTTGTAAGTGTCCTAGAAGCATAGGCTATAACCTTCTCTTTTCCATCTGAAATTTGCACCAGAACAGCACCAATCCCATACCCACTGGCATCTGTGTGTAGTTCTGTAGGTGCTCTCATCCTACAGACCAAGTACAGGGTCAGTCGTCGGAGCTTTTCGCAGCACATCGAAAGAATCTTGTTGAGCACCACACCAGATAAATTTAGCATTGGCTTTTAACAATTCTTGGATGGCCTGGGTTTGATACAAAAGTCTTTGATAAAATGATGGTAATAAGAACATAATCCGAGGAAGTTTCTTACATCTCTACTACTTTTAGGAATAGGAAATTCCGTTATAGATCTCACCTTTTCAGGGTCTGGCCGCATACCTTCGTTTGACACAAGATTTCCAAGTATTTTGATTTCTTTTGCTGCAAAGAGACATTCCTTGGATTAAGTTTCAGTCCGCCTTGTTGGAGACACTTAAGAACGCTCCTCAGTCTTTTTGTGTGTTCATCAAATGTCTGAGAACACTATAATGTCGAATCTAAATAACAAGATTATCCATCATCCATTCAAAAGTTGCTGGTGCATTACACAAACCAAATGGCATTATCTTTAACTCAAACAGACCCTCAGGGGTGATGAATGCAATTTTCTCACAATCAGCCTCATCTACTTCCATTTGCCAGTATCCCGAGTACATGTCCATGGTTGAGAAAAACTTAGCCCCCTTCAGACAATCTAGTTTATCATTAATTTGTGGAAGGGGGTAAACATCCTTTTAGTTATCTTATTAAGTTTCCTGTAATCAACAAAAAAGTGCCAACAACTGCCATCCTTCTTTCTGATGAGAACCACTGGTGACGACCATGGACTCTGCGAAGGCTGAATGATGTCATTCTTCATCATTTTCTCTACCTCATTGTGAATTATTCGACGTTCCATTCCTGACACACGGTATGCTCTCTGGTTTATTGGCTGATGATCTCCAGTGCTAATCTGGTGCTTCACCATCGATTTGTCTATTTTGCTCTTCGCCTGTAGATTGAAGCATTCAGAGAACTCTTGAAGAATGGCAAGTAGCGTCTTCTGCTGTTCCTTAGTGAGATCTGATGATAGTTGAGCTAGAAGATCTTGTCTCTTAGTGGTAGCACTAATTTTGCTCACAGACTTGGCATGGGAAGTTTCTATGATGGTCAGCTGTTTGGCAATTAACGGCTCAGCGTTTGCTACGCACATGCATCTTTGGAGGATCTGCGGTTCTCAGCGACAGTTAACTATCCACAATTCACCGAATCCGTACTTAAATGAGACAACAGAGGCTAGGATGACCAAGTTATTCTTCAGAAGTATGCATCTCTTATATTCCAGATGAATGATGAACACTAACTTCATTTAACAAAGGTTTATTCAGCACTTGCACATACAAGAGCGCAGAGCGAACCGCCTCTGGTCAGAACACATTCAGTGTTTGTACAGTTATAGAATATTCCAGTACAATGATTCTTGACATTTGTGGATACTTCCAGAATGTACTCAAACCAAATATAGAAATTAAAATTTTACAGTTCAGGTGAGTTTTGGACTCGCGACCCTCCATGCAACAGTGTAGTATCATAACCACTACACCACAGTAACTGTGCTACTCAGCTTCTTCTGTGACAATATTTTTGCACTTTTTATTTTAAAATAATTTATTCAGAAGTGTCATAATTTTAACTATCTGTTTTAGTTTATGATGATCAGTAATGCTTTGTGCAGTAAGTGTTTAAATAGGGTACCACATATAATGGTATGTTGCAAGTTTTCTTTGGTATCTTGTTTCCTGGTGCACTTTTTGTTTTCTGGAAACCACACGTCTGCACATCAGCAAATTTTTCTTTGAATGTTCAGTCACAATAACATCAGGAATATGCCTCCCTGTAAATTGTGGAAGATCCTCATCAATGGAATGCCTTTCTCAGCCAGCTTTTCTCTGTTCTGTCACACATTTTTCTACATTTTCACTAACAAGAGAGACGAGAAACTGTAAGAGCCATTTTTCACCCTGTAATCAACTTGTGGAGAGCATGTGCATTTAAAATGTACTTACACTGAATGTGAAAAAATCTTTCTTGTACAATTTCTCAGTCTTATGCACTAATATTACAGAACTCACTATGGTACACTGTACTCATACTCTACTTTTAATCTACAGTAAACTGGGGTTTCCTGTTTGCTTTTTAATTATTTATTTATTGTTGCAGTATTTCCATCAGTCTCCTCTGTTTCAACGCTTTGTGTTGGGTTACATGTGGGCAACATCCACACTTCTCTTATCAAACCACTTGCTAGAATCACTTTCTTCGCTTCTCTGTTTCAGTTACCTAATGTTTCACCCATTGTTACCGCTACATGCAGTTGTTCTGTGTTTGTGAACTCAGAGGAATGGATCTGGACTGGAATGCCATGTCGACATACAGAATATGTCCCTGTTGGAAATATGCTCTCATGAGTGTTGCACTAGGTTGCTACTTTTCTCTAAATTGTGAATCACAATTTCTATTGTTGCATTGGTATATACAATTAATTCCAAAATGTATCCAGTCTGACAGTCACACAGTACAAATGCATATTTCAAATGTATTTCTCTTGGATGGAATAAATTGTTTAAAAGATGATCTACCTTTGAACAACAACTGGCTTTTGTGAATACATGGTTTATGATGTGGACTAAATGGCTGTGAATCATCATATGAATTTCAAAGAGATTCCTCATTTTAAAGAAACTGTCACCTGCTTACTTCTCCTTAAAGTGCAGCACTTTCAAATGTAAAATAAAAGTCTATGGACATAATTTTGCTGAAAACTAATGTTGAAAGTATATTAATGGATCAATAATCACTAATTTTCAACTTTTTAACTTTGCCCAATAGAAGACAAATAGCAAGACAACAAGGTTCCTCAGCTCCAGTATCATTCCAGCTTGACAGTTGGGAAACATTTGCGAGTATTTGCCTTGGTATACATGTAAAATCTATTCATTTCATTTGCTGTAAAATGAAACAGGTCTTCTGACAGAACTACAACAAAAAATGACAATGTTTTGAGACTTTAACCAGTTGAAATTGGTGCCCTGAAACAGACTCACCAAACACGTACTTTAATGGCTGGAAATCTGTTTCCAACATAAAGGATCACTAAGGTGTGCACTTTTTCCATAGCTTTTTGCCATCACTTTCCGATTCTTCATATTCTGAATGTCTGCCAATCACTCCTCTTGTAGAAACATTATACTAGTGGGCTGTAACAGCCATTGTACAGACTGAGGACTATTCCTTTGAGAGTCCATTGAAGACTCATCACCATTACTAACATGGGGTAGTCACACTCACTACCAAGTATCTTCAGGATCTCTATCTGTGCAACCATGGCGATGTGATATTTCTCTTGCAGAGCAGAGGAACCTCAAGTTAATAGTGACCAATCCTTCAATTGGCCAGCCTATGGCTACGTGATTTTTGGAGTCTGCAGGAAAGCCTCCTCAGTACCAAATACATGTGGCAAATACATATGTCATTACGGGTTTACTGCTGAATGTTGCAACATAGTTTGAGATCTTTATAGTTTTGGAAGGAATTGATCATTGAGGCCATCCCACAAAGTCTGAAATGTCCTACAGATTATGTCAAAGATTGTTGGTTGGTTTAGAAGGGGGTGGAAGGGGAGGGGGGGGGGGGGGGGGGAGGTCAGAAAGATAGGACCAAAATACTGATGGTACAATACCCATCCCGCTGCAGCAGCGGAGAGCAATCTGCACCCCAGTTGGTGTTGCTCAGGCAGCAGAGGGCATTGAGGTACTGCCAGCACTTCTGCATCAGCTGACAAAGATGAGAAAGCCACATCAATCGGGCATCGAAAACCAGACCTAAGAATCGATATGTCTCCACTACCGTAAGTGTATCGTCATCAAGGTAACATTCTGGTTCCGGATGAACGGCATGGAAGTAAATGACACATGACTTCAGAGCTGAAAACCGTGGGATAGGAGTCCATGACTGCGCCTTGTGGATGTCTCCCTGAAGAGCAACTCAGGAACACCAGTACTGGAGGAGCAGTACGAAACGCAGAAGTTGTCTGCATACAGAGAAGGTGAGATGGACGGCCTGACAGCTGCTGCTAGACCACTAAAAATAGATACACTCAATACAAAGCCCTGCGGGACCCCATTCTCCTGGATATGGGGGAAGTATGAGAGACACCAACTGGGATACAGAAAGTATGGAGCAATAGGAAGTTTTGGATGAAAATTGGGAGTGGGCCCCAGATACCCCACTCACACAATCTTGCAAGGATATGATGTTGCCAGGTCATGTCGTGCTCGGCATGGAGTGGGTATTTGCTGGGTTTGAGCATTGGAATGATGGTGCTCTCCCGCCATTGTGATGGAAAGACAGCACATCACACCAGATCTGGTTAAAGATGACGAGGAGATGTCACTTGCAGTCGGACGAGAGATGTTTGATCATCTGACTGTGGATCTGATCTGGCCCAGGAGCTGTGTCGGAACAATGTGCAAGGGTGCTGAGGAGCTCCCACACTGTAAATGGAGCATTATAGGGTTCACTGTGATGTCCAGTGAACGAGAGGGCTTTCCTTGCCATCCACCGTTTGAGGGTGCGAAAGGCTGGGAGATAATTCTCCGACACGGAGGCTCAAGCACAGTGCTCAGCAAAGTGCTCGACAATTGCATTTGCATCGATAGATAACACACGATCGATGTTAATGCCAGTGACACCTGTCTGGGTCTGGTACCCACAAACACATCTGGTCTTCATCCAGACTTGGGAAGGTGACGTATGGCACCCAATGGTCGAGATTTACCTCTTACAGCATTCCTGTTTCTGTCTCTGTTTATAAGCTGGTTAATGCGGGCATGGAGCTGTTTAAAAGTTATTAGTTGCTCACGGGAAGGGTGTTGCTTGCGTTTCTGTAGAGCTCACCGACACTCTTTAATGGCCTCAGTGATTTACAGTGACCACCAAGGTACTGACTTTTGCCAGAGGCACCCTAAAGAATAAGGTATCATGTTTTCCACAGCAGAAACGAATGTTCTAGTGACCTGCTCAACCACCACATCGATGGTACCATGTGGGGGATATTCAACGGTGAGAGGCAGAGGTTAAAGCTTCCCAGTCTGCCTTGTTTAAAAGCCCATCTTTGGAGATATTCGAGGGAATCGTACAGAGATTGTAGAGTAATCAACACAGTAATTCTACACTCTCATTTGCTGATAGTCAACACCAGTGATCTGCAATTAAGTCAAATGCATCACAACTTAACATGAGCATGTTTTAGATGCTCACCTTAATCATAACACACTAAAACCAAAGGAAAAAGTAATGTAATGGTGGGCTGGGTCAAGTAAAGAAGTAATTAGCAAATCACCTCTACAATAACAAAGCTCACAACAACATCATTTACATCGTCATTAAAAGCACAATTAGTTTGTGTTACAGTCATGTCTGAAGCTGCTGGCACGGTACCTGATGTGCGGTTTTTGTCTGTAAAGTTTATCACGGTGTAAGATTGAATGCAGTGAGTTACAGGGATATTTACAACATATACATCACTAGTGAAGTGAGGTTGAGCCTGTATTATGCAAATATTTTACCATGAAATATGCCACCCACCTAACTAATGAATAGTTTTTCTTTTACTTGATGTAGAACTACATCCATGGTATAGGCAGGTGGCCATTCAAATCATACAATTCTTTATTAAATGTTATGTTTGGGCACTGGTTACCTTCAAATAGACAAAGCACATTCAAATAGGCCTATATGAGAGGAGTTCAACTTCACGGGCCTGTTACTAAAGTTTGACCTAAATATTCTGTCTGATGATGAAAATTTGAAATGTGTAACACTTAATAAAGAATTGTGCGATCAAGGCATTTCCATACTTTTAAGTTGTGCCAATAGTATTTCTATTTCGCGAGAGAGCTAATGTGAAGTTTGGAAAGTAGGAGACGAAGTACTGACAGAAGTAAAGTTGTGAGAATGGGTTGTGAGTCACACTTGGATAACTCGGTTGGTTGAACACTTCTACTAGTCATTACTGGAATCCTGTGACTTGAGTTCCCATTGTAGCTGATAGAATGTAAATAAATTGCTTTGAACAAATAAAAATTAACATACATTTTGCTGACAATTTGAGAACAATACCCAAAGGAGAGCCAGGGTATGATCCTATATACAAAATCAAAAGCCTTATTGGCCATACTGTTTCTAAAGGTAAAGTGCTACCGAAGCTACAAAAATTTGGTCTCGATGAGCAGATTATATCCTTCAGAGGGCGTCATTCAGGGGGGGAGGGGGGGGGGGAGGAGGAGGAGGAGGAGGAGGAGGAGGAGAAGAAGAAGAAGCTACAAAATGTTTGTGCTATCTAATGTGAATGGTTTAGTACACAACTTTGAACTGTATACTGACATAACTAATCAAAATGAACATCTTCCTGATATAGGAGCCAGTGGAAATGATATGCTAAGGCTAGCTAGTGTAATACCTGAGAACAAAAATTGTAAAATATTTTTTTGACAACTGGTTCTGTAGTTATAGGTCTGCAAATGAAACTGGAAGAAAGAGGAATCTACAGCCTAGGCACTGTTTGTTCCAATCACTTAAAAGGATGTGTTTTCGACTCTGACAAGAAAATGAACAGATCTGGAAGAGGTGCAACAGATGAAAGTGTTCCATGGGAAATATGCAGTATTCTGCTGTAAATCTGCTGTAAAGTGGCATGACAACAGATTTGTGACATTACTCAGCAATTTTGTGGGAGCAAATCCAATGACTGAAGTAGAAAGATTTGACATGTAGCTGAAATCAGTCAAGGTGCCTTGCCCCAGGGCAGTAGTAGAGTATGATCAGTTCATGGGAGATGTAGATCTTGTGGATTCTGTTCTAGCATTGTATAGGACCCAGATATGTTCCAAAAAAATTGTATCACAGAATATTTTTTTCATTTTCTAGACCTGATGGTAGAGAACTTGGTTTCTTTACAGAAGAGATGAACTATCAAGTGGAATGCATTGGAAAAGCGTGCTTGCTTTAGCAGAGTTCAAGAAGGCCATAGATAGAGGTTTGTTGTTCCAGGGAAAAAGTGAGGCAAGAAAGCAAGGAAGGAAGACCTAGAAGTAATTCCATCAAGAGAGCCTACATGGCAAAAATAAGAAAGGACCAACAGCTGCACTGCCTGAAAAAGAAAGGCGGCTAGATGGCACAGGACATGTGCCTATTATGGATCTCAAAGGAAGGTGCAAAGTTCCATCATGCAATGGAATGGGAGAGTGATGTGTTTTTAAATGCAAAGCGCATTTATGTTTCACTGCAAATAAAAACTATTTTTTAAAATTTCACAATGAGCGATGAAATGAGGTATCTAATTATTGAATAATATGACAAAATATTTTATGAAAACAGAAAAGTAACAGTTTTTCAACTAAAACTATTCATAAATGTATGTAGAAGCACATCTGTGTATCTTTCCTAAATCATTTTATACAAGTATGTAAATAAAAGTGTTGCGAGTCTTCTGGGAAGTGTGTTGACAATCACATGGTGTTGCCATACGGCAACAAACATAAAATATTGAATAAATCAAAATTACATCAAAATTTCTATGTTCAACCTATCACACAGTGTTTTGTGTGTCAGACCCTACCCCCAAATGTTCTTTATTGACAGTGTTTCCTAAAAAAAAAAAAGAAAAGTCATACAATAGAGGGTTAACGTGATGTAATTCTTCAAATCTATTACCAGTAATACAAGAAAACATTAGTAATGAAATATGAGAAAGAATGTGTAGTAAAGAAAATAACTTTATGAAAGTGGTATGTCTTCACACAACATCTTTTTTCATATAATTCCATTGTATGGTTAATCATATGCACTGAGGAACTTGTCAATATGCAATTTTGAGACAGTGTGGATGCATTTAACACTACCGCAACTAAATACTCCATGCTGTCATTCCAAACCATATTAGCAAGTCAACCTGTTGCCAGTTGCTAAAAATGTAACATTGGTTCTCCACCTATAAATGGGTTGCAATCCATCATTGGTTACAGCTTTGGATGTGAATGCCAACTCCACAAGACGCCTTGATGTGATGAAAAATGTTTGTTGCTGCCACTGATGCATGCTGTGCTCTAATGGAATTTGCAACATGAATGAAACCAACTCAGCTTGGGGGAACACAAAATGTGAAGCCACACAAGGAGTGATATGGGTTCACTCTTGTTCTTGATCTACATAATTACCTTCTAATAACTAAACATACTTATCAAGAGCTAAAACAAAACCTTACGTACTGTAGCTCAGATGCACAGAACTAGAATCTAATCACAGTAAGCAGTCACAATCTAATAAAGACTCATTGTACAATTCCAAAAAAGGGGAAACATCTGCTAGCATCACAGGTAGGCATTAATGGTGATACACTAAACGAAACAATGTGTGTACACATCCTTACAGTCCAGTTGGATACCAAGTTAAAATGGAGTAGACACAAACTAAGGAAGATTTTCAGTTTAGCACAATTCATCCTTAAATTTCCCTTATTGTGTTGATTTAAAGACAAAAAAGATAAGCTTATTTTGCATATTTCCACGCACAGTTGTCTTATGGAATTATCGTCTGTCGAAGTGCATATAAAGTAAACTTAGTATTTACTCAGCAGAAGGGAACTGTAATACTGTTGTATAAAGTAGGTAACCACCTATCTTATAGAGGTCTTTTTAAGGACCTTTGAATTCTCACACTGTGCCTATACATTTACTTCTTAATGACTTTTGCTAAACTGTGATTGGCACAAGGGAAATACAAGATAAAAAAATAATTTTTGTGTATGTTTGTCACCACATCTCGTGTTTAGAGCGGATTTAACAAGCTCCCAGGATGCAAAGCAAGAAACAAAGACTCCCTACCAATCCATATGAAAGATTCAAAGATTGAAACCATGTGTTAGCTACATGGCAAATAGCTGTTTTCACAGTGGAACTAGCCGACAGGCAGTGTTGCACTGTTAACAAGCGTCTCTTACACATGTCATTAACTATTTTCTCTGAAAAATACCACTGTATGGAGCAAATATTAAGTTCCCAACATGAGACGTACCTGAGGAAGTAGTGACTCCCCTCCCCTCCCCAATCTCTCTCCCCGACCCCCCCCCCCCCCCCACCTCTCCTTCTTCTTCTTCTTCTTCTTCGTAACAGCTTTATTTCATAATTTTTACCAACATGGTAAGGGGGTAGCAGCGATCTGTTCTTGATCATTAAAAAAAAAAACAGCCAAGCTCACAGATTACCTCATCTATTAAAATGACTGGTTTTAGCACATTTAAAAGACCATCATCAGATTATGAGCACCATTTGCTTGGATCTGGCGGCACTGTGAACAGCTGTGTATGGTCACAACCGTGGCTGCAGTTATTGTGACCATATCCAGCTGTTCACTATGTCACTAACTCTAGGAAAATGGTGTTCTTAGTCTGAAGATGGCCATTTAAAAGTGCCAATTTGATAAATGAGATATTCTGCAATCCTGACTTTTTTTCTAATTGAGCATTCTTTAACTTTACTATTTTAAATTGCTGGCAAAAATAAGTAACAGTCAGTGGAACAGCCAAGTTTTATGACTTTTCATGATTAGCTCATTTAGTTTTGTTAAATTATACTTTAACTTACTCCACATCCCTGAAAGTTCTCCTTGATGTGATCTATACGTCACAATGGGTGGAGGAATCAAGTCAGATATCTCCTTTCTTTGTAAATTAGGTTTTGGTAGTGATGGTTCTGAGCCAGCAGTTTGGCCTCAAAACTACTACAAGAAAATAATAATAATAATAATAATAATAATAAAAGTTAAAAGGAAGTTAAAAGTTAAAAGGAAGTGACGCTTGATCAAGGTCCGCGTCACGTCCCATTTTTAACCAGACTTAACGTCTGAGAAAGTAAAGAAATAATAATAATAAACCCCGTGGAGGCCCGGGGAAAGAATAGGCCTCCGGTATGTTCTGCCAGTCGTAAAAGGCAACAAAAAGAACAAACCACTAATAGGGCTAACCCCCCTTTTAGTGTGATTAGTTGGTTCAGTACAAAACTAATGAAGCCTCGGACAAGCGCTGTCATGGTCGGGGACGACGCTTTAACCAACACAACTGGATACAGATCACAAGTATACACAACATTTATTACCAGATACCCAGAATTAAAATTTTTAACAGAACAATGACTAGCTGATCAGATACGAGTAATAATCAGAAATAACAGGATACCCCAGTAAAAATTAGAAAACATCAAACAACAAGTACAACAAATACTGGAAGAAAATAATGTGCAATCAGAAGAAGAAGAAGAAAATACAGTAATGGACTCAAACATCCCAGAGCAAACAAACAAAGAACACACATCAAATAAACAATCAGAGGAAAACGAAATCTTAAGACTGCCACCAGAACAGGCACAAATAGAACACGAAGTGACACACGTTAGATATAGAAGAAAAATTTCAGCTGACATATATAGAATACAAAGACACAAATACAGACATTAGACCATTCTTGCATAGACCGCCAAATAACCCACAAGTCGAAACAACAATAAAAACTATCAACACAATCATACACAACAAAATAAATGAAAACACAACTATGGAAGAGTTACAACTACTGGTTTATATAGGAGCACTCACTACACTAAATATACACACTAGGCAGAGATCAGAACCAACCAACACACAGAAGAAACCCACAAAACCATCATGGCAACACAGGCTACAGATCAGAATAGAAAAACTGAGAAAAGACATCGGACAGCTAACACAATTTATAAGAAATTAAATATCAGACAAAAAACGAAAAAGGTTAGGTAAAACCTCACAAGAAGCGATAGAGCAATTAGATGAAAAGAAGCAGAAATTACAAGCATTGGCCAAATGACTTACAAGATACCATAAAAGTGAAAATAGAAGGAAACAAAACCAAATATTCAACACAAACCAAAAGAAATTTTACCAGACAATAGATAACATACACATTAAAATAGACAATCCACCAAACATAACAGACATGGAACACTTCTGGAACGACACATGGTCAAACCCGGTACAACATAACGAACATGCACGATGGATACAAGCAGAAACACACACATACAAGATGATACCACAAATGCCTGAAGTGATAATTTTGCAACATGAAGTCACCCAAGCAATTAATTCTACTCACAATTGGAAAGCCCCTGGAAAAGATAAAATAGCAAACTTCTGGCTAAAGAAGTTCACCTCAACACATTCACATCTAACTAAATTATTTAACAGTTACATTGCAGACCCATACACATTCCCTGATACACTTACGCATGGAATAACTTATCTGAAACCTAAAGATCAAGCAGACACAGCAAACCCAGCTAAATATCGCCCCATAACATGCCTACCAACAATATACAAAATATTAACTTCAGTCATTACACAGAAATTAATGACACATACAACACAGAACAAAATTATAAATGAAGAACAAAATGGCTGTTGCAAAGGAGCATGAGGATGTAAAGAGCAACTGATAATATATGCAGAGGTGACGTATCAAGCTAAAACTAAACAAAAGTCGCTTCACTACGCATACATTGATTACCGAAAAGCTTTTCATAGTGTACCCCACTCATGGTTACTACAAACATTGGAAATATACCAAGTAGTTCCTAAATTGGTACAGTTCCTAAACATAGTAATGAAAAATTGGAAAACCACACTTAATATCCAATCAAGTTCAAATAATATCACATCACAGCCAATACAGATTAAGCGTGGAATATACCAAGGAGACTCATTAAGTCGTTTCTGGTTCTGCCTTGCTCTGAACCCACTATCCAACATGCTACATAGTACAAATTATGGATACAATATTACTGGAACATACCCACACAAAATCACACATTTGCTATACATGGATGATCTAAAACTACTGGCAGCAACCAATCAACAACTCAACCAATTACTAAAGATAACAGAAGTATTCAGCAATAATATAAATATGGCTTTTGGAACAGACAAATGTAAGAAAAATAGCATAGTCAAGGGAAAACACACTAAACAAGAAGATTACATATTGAATAACCACAGTGACTCCACAGAAGCGATGGAAAAAACAGATGCCTATAAATATCTAGGATACAGACAAAAAATAGGAATAGATAATACAAATATTAAAGAAGAACTAAAAGAAAAATATAGACAAAGGCTAACAAAAATACTGAAAACAGAATTGACAGCAAGAAACAAGACAAAAGCTATAAATACTTACGCTATACCAATATTGACCTACTCATTTGGAGTAGTGAAATGGAGTAACACAGACCTAGAAGCACTCAATACACTTACACGTTCACAATGCCACAAATATAGAATACATCACATACATTCAGCAACAGAAAGATTCACATTAAGCAGAAAGGAAGGAGGAAGGGGATTCATCGACATAAAAAACCTACATTATGGACAGGTAGACAATTTAAGAAAATTCTTTCTAGAACGAGCAGAAACTAGCAAAATACACAAGGCAATCACTCATATAAATACATCGGCTACACCACTGCAATTTCATAACCACCTTTACAACCCTTTAGATCATGTAACATCAGCAGATACGAAGAAAGTAAATTGGAAAAAGAAAACACTGCATGGCAAGCACCCGTATCATCTAACACAGCCACACATCGATCAAGATGCATCCAACACATGGCTAAGAAAAGGCAATATATACAGTGAGACGGAAGGATTCATGATTGCAATACAGGATCAAACAATAAACACCAGATATTACAGCAAGCATATTATTAAAGATCCCAATACCACAACAGATAAATGCAGACTTTGCAAACAACAAATAGAAACAGTAGATCACATCACAAGTGGATGTACAATACTAGCAAATACAGAATACCCCAGAAGACATGACAATGTAGCAAAAATAATACATCAACAGCTTGCCTTACAACATAAACTTATAAAACAACACGTTCCCACATACAAGTATGCACCACAAAATGTACTGGAGAATGATGAATACAAATTATACTGGAACAGAACCATTACAACAGATAAAACAACACCACATAACAAACCTGACATCATACTCACCAATAAAAAGAAGAAATTAACACAACTAATCGAAATATCCATACCCAATACAACAAATATACAAAAGAAAACAGGAGAAAAAATTGAAAAATACATCCAACTGGCTGAGGAAGTCAAGGACATGTGGCATCAGAATAAAGTTGACATCATACCAATCATACTATCAACTACAGGAGTCATACCACACAGTATCCACCAGTACATTAATGCAATACAGCTACATCCAAACTTATATATACAATTACAGAAATCCGTAATTATTGATACATGTTCAATTACCCGAAAGTTCCTAAATGCAATATAACATATACCGTACAGTTAAAAGGAAGTGACGCTTGATCAAGGTCCGCGTCACGTCCCATTTTTAACCAAACTTAACGTCTGAGAAAGTAAAGAAATAATAATATCATAACTTATCTGACAAAAGAAATGGTTTTTTTTTTTAAGTAACGGTAACCTATGTAACGGCACCAAATGTAACTTATGTCGAACAGTTATTCTGTTATAAATTTTTATAATCAGGGTAAGACTTTGTGCTCATCCTGTACATTTCTATAATTTAAAAGTATGAACATTTTACAGCAGAGATGATTAATTATAAATCAAACAAAACTTCACAAAAAAAGGCACTCTGGTATTATTGTAACTTACCAGTAAATCTGTAATTTGGCCAGGGCTCATAGTCTTCCTTGTCATTTGGAGACAATCCCTCTGAAAAATAAATTGTAGTTTGATTATCTCACTTTCAGAATTGTCTTACACAGCTTTTCACATAACAGAAATACCAACTCAAGCTAACTAGGCGCCATGTAAAATAGTAACAAACTAACAATGTTTGTACCAACCAGTCTTTATAAACTCAGAACATTCTTACAACAAACAGAGGATCACCAATGGTACATAAGTTTGTATTTTTATTTACAGTTACAATACATGGGAAGATCAAATAAGCTGCAAAATGAAGCTAGCTGTAATTATTAGGAGGCCAATTACGTATGCATTTTCATATTGTTTAAGACAATTACTTAACACCAATGAAACACATTTTTCATTTTCATATTGTTTAAGACAATTACTTAACACCAATGAAACACATTTTTCATGTATAAAACACCATACCACATGTAAAATTCACATTATGTTTGTATGAGGTACTGGAAAAAGGTGGGGGAGGGGGGATTGGATAGGGGTGACGTTTGGAGGACTGGGGTAGAGAAGATGGACAGTGGGCAGAATCCAAGAAAAAGCATAATATTAATTCCATAGCTTTGGTATAGCCTGATAATTAGAAGAGCCACACTCTTTTATAAATTTAAAGGCCAAATCAGCTGTGGTTTAAAAGTATTCAAAGCAGTACCTCACTGCATCTTAGTAGCAAAAACATTTATATGAGGCATCGAGGCAAAGAGCCAGAGCTATGAAAATAGTAAAGTCATAACTAACTTTAAGGTTGGTTTGAACACCAATATACTTTATTGAACCTTTAGGAAGGGATGGAGAAGGAAATCTGCTGTGCCCTGTCAAACGAAACACCCTGGCATTTTCCTGAAGTGATTTAGGGAAATCACGAAAAACCTAAATCAGGATGGCCGGACGCGGGTTTGAACTGTCGTCATCCTGAATGTGAGTCCAGTGTGCTTACCACTGTGCAACCTCACTTGGTCTTTATTGAATCTACATCTATAACCATACTCTGCAAACCACTGTGAAGTGCATGGCAGGAGTTAAGTCCTATTGTACCAGTTATTAGGGCTTCTTTCCATTCCATTCATGTATGGAGTGTGAGAATACTTTAAATGCCTCTGTGTGTGCTGTAATTAAATTAACATTATTCTAATTATCCCTAAGGGAGCAATACATAGGGGGTTGTGGTATATTCCTCGAGTCGTCATTCTGAACCAGTTCTTGATACTTTGAAAGTAGGCTTTTTAGGAACAGTTGCATCTATTTTAAGGTGTCCACCACTTCAATTTCTTCAGTATCTCTGACATTTTCTCATGTGCCAGACTAACCTGAGACCATTCACATTGCCTTTCTTTATATATTTGCAATATTACCTGTTAGTCCTATTTGTTATGGCTCCCACATACTTGAGCAATGTTGTAAGCTTGGTCACACGAGTAATTTGTAAGCACTTTCCTTTACAGACTGAATGAATTTCTCTAGTATTCTACCAATGAAAAGCAGAAGTCTGCATCTACTTAAGCTGTGACTGAACCCCCAGAAAGTATTATGAGGGCCGTTCAGAAAGTAACCTCCGGTTGATTTAAAAAAATACACCAAGTTAAATAAAAATATTTTAATATATACATCTTACAACTACATCTTTGCACTATTTTTCTACATAGTCTCCATAGCGATTGAGGCACTTATCGTATCTCTTCACAAGCTTTGAAATTCCTTCTGCATAAAAATCACCCGCTTGTGCCTGGAGCCAGCCTGTGACCGCATCTTTGAGCTCTTCGTCGTCATCAAACCGCTGTGACCCCGAGCCATTTCTTCAAATGCATGAAGAGGTGATAATCACTTGACGCCAGGTCTGGGCTGTAAGGTGGATGGTTGATAACGTCCCACTTGAAGGACTCAAGAAGGGCCGTTGTTCTGCGAGCAGAGTGAGGACGGGCGTTATCATGCAAAAAAACGATACCGGAAGTCAGCATACCACGGCGTTTGTTCTGTATAGCCCGTCGTAACTTTTTTATTGTTTCACAGTACACGTCTTGATTAATGGTCGTACCACGTTCCATGAATTCAACCAACAACACCCCTTTGGCATCCCAAAACACCGTTGCCATCAGTTTTCTGGCAGAAAAATCTTGCGAGGCTTTTCTTGGTTTGGTAGGCGAATTTGAATGTGCCCACATCTTTGATTGTTCTTTTGTCTCAGGGTTCACGTACTTAATCCAGGTTTCGTCACCGGTCACGATTCTGTTTAACAATGGTTCTCCTTCGTCCTCATAACGTGACAGAAAGTCTAATGCAGAGGCCATTCTTTGAGTTTTGTGGTGGTCGGTAAGAATTTTGGGCACCCATCGTGCACAGAACTTACGGTAACCCAATCTTGCTGTCACTATCTCGTACAAGAGAGTCTTAGAAATCTGTGGAAAACCAGTAGACAACTCCGACATTGAGAAACGTCGATTTTCACGAACTTTTGCAACTGTCTGAATGAGTTCGTCAGTCACCAATGATGGTCTACCACTCCTCTCTACATCATGAACGTTTTCTCGTCCACTTTTAAATAAACGTACCCATTCACGGACAACTCCTTCACTCATAACTCTTGGTCCGTACACGGCACAAAGCTCACGATGAATAGCTGCTGCAGAATATCCTTTGGCTGTAAAAAACCTTATGACAGCACGCACTTCACATTTGGCGGGGTTTTCTATTGCAGCACACATTTCAAACTGCCACAAAAACTAAACTAGCGCAGGTACGACGTTCACTCGACCACGGCTTGATGCCGACTGACCTGTTGAGTGCGTGAACGCACAGATGGCGTCGCTACTCCCTCCACAACCCGCACTGTGACCAATCGGAGGTTACTTTCTGAACCGCCCTCGTACATCTAGGTATTTGTATGAGTTGACTGATTCCAACTGTGACACACTGCTCCTGTAGTTGTAGGATACTACATGCAGTTTGTCTATTAACAAAGTTTCAAGAATTGGCTTTCAATGATTACTCTAGGGATATACCATAACCCCAGCCTACTGCTCACACAGGGATCATGAGAATAAGATTACAATAAGTGTTGCATGCGAAGAGACATTTAAACAATAATTCTTCCCACACTTCATACGTGAGTGGAACAGGAAGAGACCCTAATAACTGGTACAATGGGACATACACTCTGCCATGCACCTCACGGCGGTTTGCATAGTATAGACATAGATTACGGTCAAAATAAGGGCTAAATCATCAACAAATTTTGTACAGAACCTAATAGGGATGCAATCGCACCCTAGGGCTTTGTTCTGTTTTAGTGATTTCAGCTGTTTCTTAACACCACTGAAACACAACTATATCACTCATCTTTGCAGTGGTGCACAAATCAAATTGGGGTAATACCCCTCAGTTTTCATTTATAAATAAATGTTAAAAAACTGATTTTTCTTTTTTTTTTTGGTTTGTTTAAAAGAGGAGGGCAGGGACCAAACTGCTAAGTCACCAGTCCCTCATTCCGAATAAAATTATTCCACTAAGGTGGGAGTAATAGAAAACACAGGTGGAAGAAAGGAGAAACTACAAGAATGACAGAGGGGCAACAAACACTAAAATGGACAAAATCGGACAAGAAAACAAGAGAGAGAGAGAGAGAGAGAGAGAGAGAGAGAGAGAGAGAGAGAGAGACAAGAAACATGTACAAGAGATCAAAACAAAAGAGCAGATTACCATGATGGGCTGACCATGAGAATAAAAAGGAGAAGCCAGTCACTCTGCAACACATTAAAACCTCCACCCTAAAAGCACCAGAATGAAGGACACAGAGGGACAAAGGACATGTGCTAAAACTTAGATCAAATGATAAAACCCACACTCATGAATAAAATGTAAAACTAAATCTGCTGTTGAGGCATTGTTGCCCAACACCAAAGGTAGAGTGCTGGGAAGGTTACAAGTCCATTGCAGAACAGCTAAAAGTGGGCAGTCCAGCAAGACGTGGACAACAGTCTCTTGTGAGCCACAGTGACACCGAGATGGGTCCTCGCGACAGAGGAGGTAGCCATGCGATAGCCACATACAGCCTATGGGGAGCTGGCAGAGAACCACAGACTCCCTCCCTGTGAGAGGCCCGAATGAAGGTCTTCCATGCATTTGTAGTCTCCTTAAGGGCACGCAGTTTGTTGTGCATACAGAGATTATACCATTCAGTCTCCCAAAGCTGAAAAACCTAGCAGCGTAATAATGATTGCAGGTCAGTTACGGGGATGCCAATCTCCAGAAGCGGTTCCTGTGTAGCCTGTTTGGCCAGTCTTATTTTTTTTTTTTTTTTTTTTTTTTTTTTTTTTTTTTTTTTTTTTTTTTTTTTTTTTTGTGGTTTTAGGGCACACAACTACAGTGGTCAATAGCGCCCATTTTGTTTGGCCAGCCTGTCGGCAAGTTCATTTCCTGTGATTCCAACGTGGCCTGGGGTCCACACAAACACCAAGAAACAACTGGACTGTTCCAGGGCACGGAGGGACTCTTGGGTAGTCGCAACCAATGGCTGGCAGGGGTAGTACTGGTCGATAGCTTGTAGGCCGCTCAAGGAGTCAGTACTGACAAGAAATTGCTAGGGTATGAGTGGACGTGCTCAAGAGCACAAGAAATGGTCGCCAATCTGCAGTGAAAGCACTGCACCCATCTGGCAAGGAGTGCTGTTCAATATGTCCTCCATGAAAATACACAAAGCCAATGTGACCATCAGCCACTTATAGGTTGGTGTCAACCATTTCATGGCCCTGGTACATGTCAAGAATCAAGAGAAAGTGACAGCGGAGAGCCGCAGGGTTAACTGAGCCCTTAGGGCCATGCGAAAGGTCCAGGCGAAGTTGCGGCCTAGGTGTACACCATGGAGGTGTACATGAATGGACCTCAAGTAAGTGTGGTAAAGGCAAGGACTCCACTCTAGACTAAAGAGATTGGATGTGAACCGCAATCGTAAGACCTGAGTTGGGCCACCAATGTAGGAGATGAACTGCCGTGGTTGGGAAAAGGAGACAATAATTCGGATGCTCAGGAGAACTACAAATGTGCATAACGTAACCAGCGAGCAGTTGTGCATGCCTAACCTCCAATGGAGGGACTCTGGCCTCCACCAAGAAGTTGGTCACTGGACTGGTCCTAAAAGCTACTGTCGCCAGTCTAACGCCAGAGGGGTGCACTGGGTCATGTAAACACAACGCTGAGGGCACAGCCGAACCATGAAACAAACTCCCATATCCAAGGCTGGATTGAACAAAGTCTGTGTAGAGCTGCAGCAGTGTAGATCAATCTGCACCCCAGATGGTGTTGCTCAGGCAGCGGAGGGCATTGGGGTGCTGCCAGCACTTCCGCTTACACTAACAAAGATAAGGAAGCCACATAATCGGGCACTGAAAACCAGTCCTAATAATCGGTATGCCTCCACTACAGTGAGCAGTACGTCATTAAGGTAAAGTTCTGGTTCCGGATGAATGGTACAATCCCAACAGAAGTGCACGACACACTATTTCACGGCTGAAAACTGGAAGCCGTGGGCTTGAGTCCATGACTGCGTCCTGTGGATGTCTCCCTGAAGGTGCCACTCAGGAACACTAGTGCTGGAGGAGCAGTACAAAATGCAGAAGTCGTCTGCATACAGAGAAGGTGAGACGGATGGCCTGACAGCTGCTGCTAGACCACTAAAAATATATACACTCAATACAGAGCCCTGCAGGACCCCATTCTCCTGGATATGGGGAAGTATGGGAGACACCAACTGGGATATGGAAAGTACAGAACAATAGGAAATTTTGGATAAAAATTGGGAGTAGGCCCCAGATACCCCACTCACATAATGTTGCAAGGATATGATGTTGCCAGGTCATGTAGTGCCTGGCATGGAGCCAGTAGGCAATGTGACTCCAGGACCCAACACAACCACCGACTTACCATGCACTCTAAGAGCTTACACAGAACACTGGTGAGGCTTATGGGCCGATAGCTGTACACATCAAGTGGGTATTTGCTGGGTTTGAGCATTGGAATGATGGTGCTCTCCTGCCATTGGGATGGAAAGACACCACCACACCAGATCCGGTTAAAGATGACAAGGAGATGTCACTTGCAGTCGGACGAGAGATGTTTGATCATCTGACTGTGGATCTGATCTGGCCCAGGAGCTGTGTCGGAGCAATGTGCAAGGGTGCTGAGGAGCTCCCATTCTGTAAATGGAGCATTATAGGGTTCACTGTGATGTCCAGTGAACGAGAGGGCTTTCCTTGCCATCTACCGCTTGAGGGTGCGAAAGGCTGGGAGATAATTCTCCGACACGGAGTGCTCAGCAAAGTGCTCGGCTATTGCGTTTGTGTCGATAGATAACACACCATTGATATTAATGCCAGTAACACACGTTGGGGTCTGGTACCCACAAACACGTCTGATCTTCGTCCAGACTTGGGAAGGTGACGTATGGCAACCAATGATCGAGACATACCTCTCCTGACATTCCCATTTCCATTTGTTTATAAGCCGGTGAACGCGGGCACAGAGCAGTTTAAAAGCTATTAGGTGCTCTAGGGAAGGGTGCAGCTTATGTCGCTGTAGAGCTCACTGACACTCTTTAATGGCCTCAGCTATATCTGGTGACCACCAAGGTACTGACTTTTGCTGGGGGCACCCTACAGAACAAGGGATCGTGCTTTCCGCCACAGAAATGGTCGTTCTAGTGACCTGCTCAACTACCACAATGATGGTACCGTGTGGGGGAGATTCAAAGGTGACAGTAGGGGTGAAAGCTTCACAGTCTGCCTTGCTTAAAGCCCGTCTTGGGAGAATGGTGCGGGTGGATTGACAGGACGATGGGAAAGTGTTCACTACCACAAAAGTCATCGTGGGCTCTCCAGTGGACAAATGGGAGAAGTCCTAGGCTACAGAGGGATAAACCAATGGCCGAATAAGTGCCATGAGCCACACTGAAATGAGTGGGGCCTCAGTATTTAAGAGGCAGAGGTCGAATTGAAACAGGAAAGTTTCGACATCGACCTCAGCCAGTAAGCACAATGCCATCCCACAAGGGGTTACGGGCATTAAAATTTCCCAAAGTACAAAAGGTTTAAGGAGTTGATCAACCACTGCAGCCAACGCGTTCAGGGGTACTGCACCATCTGGACGAAGATATACGTTGCAGACAGCTATTTCCGGCAGTGTCCTTATCCTGACAGCCACAGCTTCAAGCAAGGTTTGAAGGGGGCACATGTTTACTGCATACCTTGTTCAGGACAGACACAAACTCCACTTGACACTTTATTATAGTCACAATGGTTCTTTTAATAGCCACAAAAGGCAGGGGTTCGCATTGCTAGGAACCAGGTTTCCTGGAGGGCAATGCAGAAATCAGGTGTAAAGCTTAACTGTTGCCATAGCTCAGCCAGGTGGTGGAAAAAACCGCAACAATTCCGCTGGAGGATGATGATGATATCGTGAGGCTAGGAAGGCAGGAAGGATGCAAGGAGGCAGGTTATGCCTCAGGGTCACCTGCTGTCACCGATTGAGTATTTGTATTCTTTCCTATTGTGGATGAGGCATCAGTGAGATCCGTGTCCTGAGGGGACACTGAGGTCTCCATTTCATCCGAAGGTGCAGAATTGGTAGGGAGTGTTGGAGCCACCGGAGGGTCCTTTTTCTTAGCAGACTTCTTTGTTCACTTGCCCTCTTGCTTCTCTTTAGGTGCTTGCTGGGAGGACTTCTCCGAAGTAGCTTCAGGAAGAGGAAGACCGTGAAGCTCTTCGTCCAGCAGCTTTTGGCTCCTTTAGCGACTGGCAAGTGTCTGCTGTGGCATTAGTGGAGACCTTGGAAGAGAGGGTCACAATGGACACCTTCCGCATGAGAGGAGCCAGAGGAGGCTTCTCTGACTGGGGGACGGGACCAATGTCCTCTGCATGTGGGGGGGGGGGGGGGGGGGGGGAGGGGGCCTTTGCTCCCGAAGTATGTACATTGGGAGCAACGGAAGGAGCTTTACCCCTTACCACCAAGGGGGCAGAAGTATTCTGGAGGCCCAGTGGGCCCACTGTTTGTGGCACCGAGTGTGGTATGATTGGTACTTGTGATGGCAATGGTAACGTAGCTGCAGCACACGTAGATGTCAACCAAATGGGGTGTAATCATTCAAACTTATGTTTAGCCTCTTGGTAAGTCAACAGGTCCAGGGTCTTGTACCCCACAATTTTCCACTCCTTCTGTTGTACTGTGTAGTCTGGCAAGCAGAGGGAGTGCTGCTCTCTGCAATTGGTACAAGTGGGTGGAGGCACACAGGAATTTTATGGATGCAGTGGACGTCCACAGTCTCGACATGGGGCATTGGAAGTGCAGCAGGAAGGTATGTGCCCAAATTTCCAGCACTTAAAACACCGCATAGGGAGAGGATGGTATTGTGTAACGTCACAGTGGTAAACCATCACCTTGACCTTTTCAGGCAATGAATCTCCCTCAAACGCCAAGATGAAGGCGCCGGTAGCAACCCTGTTGTCTTTGGGTCCCCTGTAAATGGGCGCAGAGCTCGTCGTCTGACTGAAAGAGGAGGTTGCGATGGAAAATAATCCCCTGGACCATGTTTAGGCTTTTATGGGGAGTGACAGAAACAGGAATATTACCCAGCTGGTCACAAGCGATAAACTTCCGGGATTGGGCTGGGGATGCTGTCTGAATCAAGACTGCACTGCTTCTAATCATGGACAGCACTATCACTTCCTCAAACTTATCCTCAAACTGTTCAACAACAAATTGAGGCTTTGTAGGTAGAAAGGAGTCCCCGTCCATTCTGCTACAGACTGAATACCGATGCAAATATGCCTCTCTTCTTTCTGTAGCCCTACATTCCTCCCACGGCATAGAGAAGGAGGGAAATGATTTAGGGTCATATCTGTTAGCATTGTACTCGATCTTGCCCTTCTTGGAGACTGCTGGCGTCGTACGGTCACCAGCAAGAGATGACTTAGTCCACTTCATTGCAGGTCATCCGCCCTGATGCCACCCAGCCGCAGCAAAGATCAACTGGCATGATGGTCGTTACCAGACGTACTGATGCCCCAGGAAGACAGGCATCTACTCCTTGGCAAATGTGGAGAGTTTACAGCTCAGGCATCAGCAGTGCGATCCCTGTGTTGTCAGGGGGCTACCACCAAATGGATATAGGATGGCCCCACCACAACGGACTGGCTACCATGCTGAATATTGGGTGCAGAGAAATCCAATATTGTCATGGGGGGCGAAAGAGGACAGGAGACAATGCACGAAGATGACATACCCTGGAAAGTGTCCTCGCCCAAATAGTTGAATTGCAGGTGGGGATGCAAAGCCATGACAAAAGGTTCAGGAGATTGAATCTAAGGGCACTAAGGATAACTCGTGCGTCACATAAAGCGTCCTTCCCCATACAGCCCGCACTCCTGTAGAATTTGGAAAGTGGCAGGTCACACTATAAAATAGGACCTGAACTTTTAGGGCCAATAAGTATGAGACTCCTTTTAGTCACCTCTTACGACAAGCAGGGATGCCTCGGGCCTATTCGAACCCCCAGACCAGCAGGGGGAGATTGTTTTGTTTTGTTTTGTTTTGTTTTCGGGTGCAAAAACAACTGAGGTCATACACACCCAAGTCAAAACTATAGAACACGAAGACAGAGAGGAGTTAAAAAATGACACGAAAGAAGACAGCTAAAAGCAGGGACGTGGAGAAAGGGGTACGAAAGACATCATACAGAAACGGAGGTCCAAAACTAAAAGTTAAATGACCATCATACTGCTTTGACGGATAAACAGTACAATGCGATCGACAGCCCGCACGCCAGTTGCTAAAAATGCTGACAATTCATATGGCAAACCCAAGCGGGAAAGTAAATGATTAAAAAATGGGCATTCTGCCAGTTAAAACTTGTACACAGTGTGTACAAAGTGGTGGAGGAGTGCCATTTATCAAAAGACCATGCCTAAAAAGGCAGTGCCCAATACGCAACCTAGGTAAAATGACCTCCTCCTGGCAGGAGGGGCGAGAGGAAGTCGTCCAAGCCACTGGGAGAGAGGCTTAATAATCCAGAGGTTATTCCCGTGAAGAAAGGACCAATGACAATGCCAAAGGGACTCCACCTCCTGACAGACGGCAACACAGACCTCATTGGAGGGAACATAGGAACTAGTGGGCTGAAGTACGAGGATTGCAGCCTTGGCAGCAGTGTCAGCAGCCTCGTTTCCTGGCAGACCGACATGACCAGGAACCAACATAATCACACAGTGGGTTGACCAAGAGCGAGCAAGTGATAGTTTTCCTAGACCCGTTACACTAAGGGATGGACAGTGTACAGCGCACAGACTTTGAAGGGTGCTGACAGAGTGAGCAGAGGACAATTGAAAAGTCTGTTGCCAGACGTACTCTGTGGCTTGATAAAGGTGAAGAGCTCAGCTGTAAATACTGAGCAGTGTGCCAGAAGCCAATACGAAAGACACGAGTGCCAATGACGAAGGCACACCCGACACCATGGCCAATCTGAGAGCCATCAGTGTACACAAAAGTACTATCACAAAGTTCCATGTGAAGGTCATGAAACTGAAGGCAATAGAGCGAGGCTGGAGTAGTGTCCTTATGGAGCAAATGAAGGCCAAGGTTAACACAGGCTGCTTCACGAAGCCAAGGTAGTGAAGTGTTCACATCCACCGAGAAAGACGCAAGGAGTGTGTAGTTAAGCCACTGGAGCGCATGCAGAAAGCGGACTCCGGGAGGTATCAGAGAAAAGGGATGCGCCCCATACTGGCAATCATAGGAATCATCGAAGAAGGAGGCATGGGATGGGTGGCCACACATGGCAGACAAACGGCATATATACCTATTGAGGAGAAAATCATGGCGGTAGGGCAGTGGTAGTTCTGCAGCTTCAACATACAGACTCAACCATGCTAGTGTAGAAGGTGCCAGTGGCCAAATGGATGCCTCGATGGTGGACAGTGTTGAGATGGAATTAGAGGGACAGATGTGCAGACGCATAAACACAGCACCCCTAGTATAGTCTCAAATGGACAAGGGACCAGTACAAACAGCAGACGGTGGTTTGATCTGCACCCCAGGAAGTACCATTGAGGACACACAGGACAGTGAGGGGCTGAGTGCAGTGGGCTGCCAGGTAAGATGTATGGAGGACCAAGAGTGTGTCCTATCGAGCATGCACCCAAATAATTTCGGAGTTTCAACAAATGAAAGAGCAACAGGCCCAAGATGTGAAGATAGTGAGAGAAACCGACTGCACCACCAGGTAGTCATACACATGGTTTTGTCAATGGAAAATGCTCTGCCTCAGTCCGCAAATGCACTGGGACACAGCGTGATAAAGAGGAAATGCGAGGAATGGAATGTTCTGCAACAGCAAGGATAATGTTTGTGACATATTCCACCTGATCATCACAACTGAGGAAATCTTTTTCTTTGAAGATTGGCAAGAAGGAGTTAAGCCACCAGTCAGCCTTAGTAAGATGCCAGTTGGGTGGGCATGCAGGTGGGGTAGGATTCAGCAAACGGATAGCGCATGGTCACTTTAGTAAGTGTCAGAAAGAACAGACCACTCAAGACAATGGGCAAGCTGGGCAGTGCAGAAGGATAGTTCGAAATGAGAATAGGTGCATAAGGAGTCTGAAAGAAAAGTGGGTGCTCCAGGAGGAGAAGACTGTTTGCCTTTGTTGGACTTCTTTGAGCCTTTCTGGTTAGTAGAGGAAGACTCAAGTGTTGTTTGGCTGGAGGGACGTAGGAAGTCTTCACGGGAGTATTCCAGTCGTTTCTGGCCCACCAGTTGTGTAGCTGGTGGCTTCGCCTCGATGCGAGAGTTTGATGGCTTGTTGCACAGCTGGACGGGGGGATGGCAATGCTACCTTGACACTGGGTGATTTCACATCAGAGTTGAATCTGGGGTCGCACATCTGCGTGGCCATGTCCTTCAGGGAGCGAGAGGTAACAAAAACAAAACTATAAGTGCCAGACAGGAGATCGCAGGGTTTTTGACTAAACAATAGCTTGCAAGCAACTGGGTAAGGCACTTTTTTCTTTACCAGGATCTCCTCCTGGACAGCCCTCTCATTAAGATACATGGGACAATTCAGAGAGGTGGCGGCTTGGCCGCCATTGCAGTTGACACAGCGGGGAGGAGGCGCCGGACAATCGCCCTCATGCACATCCCTACCACAGGTTACACATTTGGCTGGGTGTCGACAAGACTTTCTAGAGCGGTTGAAATGATGGCACTGGCAGCAGCGCATCAAGTTCAGAATGTACGGTCAGACTGTGATAATTTCATAGCCTGCTTTGATCTTGGACGGAAGCACTACACTCTATCAAAGGTGAGAATAAGAATGCAGGTGGGCACTAAAGAGGTATCTACCCGATGGACGGCAGTGGCACCCTGGTCAGAGAGGTAGGATTGGATTTCGGCCTCGGTCAGACCATCTAGCAGCCTAGTGTAAATAACACCGCATGAAGAATTCAGAGTTCTATGGGCCTTGACAAGAACAGGAGAGCAAGCATTTTTTGTACTCTAGAATCAGAGGTAGTCTTCAAAAGCAAAATACCATTCCATAAGCGAGAGCTGCATTTCACAGAACCAGCAATGGCATAAACACCTTTCTGAATAATAAACGGATCTACCATTGCGAAAGACTGACCATCTTCAGTGACGAAACCACGAGGAACCATGGTGCAGCTAGGGGATTGGGGGGTTCTTTGAATCATTAGTCTCATTCCTTTTACATTTGGTAGACATTTACTGGGAAGATGATGATTGGCTCATTGTGAGAAAGTCCCCATGATTGCCAGCGTCTGATGGTGTGCTCCTTTTAACTGCGGGGCCATGTTTGGCCAATGCGAAGCCGGAAGAGGACAACTGATTCCCTGCGAGAGGCCTGCATGTAAGACTTCCACACATTCACAGTCTCCTTAATGACACTGAGATTGTTATGCATGCTGTTATGCCATTCCATCTCCCAAAGCCGGAAAACCCTGCGGTGTAAGACAGAACGCAGGTCAACTTTGGAGATGCCTATCTCCAGAAGCAGTTTCCGCGCCGCCTGTTTGGCCAGTCTGTCGGCAAGTTCATTTCCTGGGATTCCAACATGGCCTGGGGTCCACACAATCATGTAACAACTGGAATGTTCCAGGGCATAGAAGGAGTCCTGGGTGGTCACTACCAAAGGATGGTGGGGGTAGTACTGGTCGATAGCTTGTAGGCTGCTCAATGAGTCAGTACACAGGAGAAATGACTCGCCAGGGCATGAGCATATGTACTCAAGAGCACGAGATATGGCCGCCAGCTCTGCAGTGAAAACACTGCAGCCAACCGGCAAGGAGTGCCGCTCAATATGTCCTCCATGAACATATGTGAAGCCTACATGACCATCAGCCATTGAGCCGTCGGTGTAAACCACTTCAGAGCCCTGGAACACATCAAGAATCAAGAGAAAGTGACAGTGGAGATCGGCGGGGTTAACAGAATCCTTAGGGCCATGCAAAAAGTCCAGACAAAGCTGCGGCCGAAGCATACACCATGGAGGCGTACGTGAACGGACTGCAAGTAGAGGTGGTAAAGGGAAGGGCTCCAGTTCGGAGAGAAGGGACCGCACGCAAACCGCAATCATTAGCCCCGATCTGGGCCGCCGATGCGGGAGATGGACTGCTGCAGGCGAGAAAAAGAGATGGTAATTCAGATGCTCAGGGGAATTATGAATGTGTGCTGCGCAACTGGAGAGCAGTTGCCCAAGTCTGATCTGCAGTGCAGGGACACCAGCCTCCACCAGTACGCTGGTCACCGGACTCGTCCTGAAAGCTCCTGTCGTTAATCGAACCCTACAGTGGTGCACAGGGTCGAGTGAATGCAATGCTGAAGACGCTGCCAAACCATAAACCACACTCCCATAGTCAATTCGGGACTGGACAAGGGCTCTGTAGAGCTGCAGCAGCGTACAGCCATCTGCACCCCATTTGGTGTTGCTCAGGCAACAGAGGGCACTGAGGTGCTGCCAGCACTCCTGCTTAAGCTGACAGAGATGAGGGATCCAAGTCAATCGAGCATCGAAAACCAGTCCTAGGAATTGATATCTCTCCACTACAGTGAGTGGATCGTCATTTAGGTAAACTGCGGGTTCCGGATGAATGGTACGACACCAACAGAACTGCATGACACACAACTTTGCGGCTGAAAGCTGGAAAGCGTGGGCTAGAGCCCATGACTGCGCCTTGTAGATGGCTCCCTGGAGGCGACGCTCAGCAACAACAGTACTGGAGCAGCAGTACGAAATACAGAAGTCATCTGCATACAGAGAAGGTGGGATGGAGGGCCCAACAGCTGCTGCTAGACCGTTAATGGCCACTAAAAATAGAGACACACTCAACACAGTGTCCTGCGGGACTCCATTCTCCTGGATATGGATGGAACTATGGGAGTCACCAATTTGGACACAGAAAGTATGGGGCGACAAGAAGTTTTGGATAAAAATTAGGAGTGGTCCCCAGAGACTCCACTCATACAATGTGGCAAGGATATGATGTCGACAAGTTGTGTCGTATGCTTTACCTAAGTCAAAAAAGACGGCAATCAGGTGTTGCCGTCTGGAAAAGTCTGTTCAGATGGCAGACTCGATGGACACAAGATTATCAGTGGTAGAGCGACCCTGGGGGAAGCCACCCTGACATGGAGCCAGTAAACCACATGACTCCAGGACTCAACCCAACTGCCGACATACCATACATTCCAGCAGTTTACAGACGTCGGTGAGTGGGTTTTTACCAGGTTTGAGCACTGGAATGATGGTGCTCTTCCGTTGTTGCGATCGAAAGATGCCGTTGCACCAGATCCGGTTGAAAATGACAAGATGATGTTGCTTGTAGTCAGATGAGAGATGTTTAATCACCTGGCTGTGGATGCGATCAGTCCCAGGAGCTGTGTCAGGTCAACATGCAAGGGAAATGAGGAGCTCCCTCTCTGTAAATAGGGCATTAAAGGATTCACTGCAGCGTGTAGTGAATGAGAGGACATTCCCTCCCAGCCGCTGTTTGAGTGTACGAAAGGCTGGGGGATACTTCTCCAATGCAGAGGCTCGAGCAAAGTGCTTAGCAATCGCATTTGCGTCGGTAAATAACTTGCCATTTATGGTAACACCGGGAACAGCTGTTGGGGCCTAGTACCCGAAAAGACGTTTGATCTTTGCCCAGACTTGGGAAGGTGACGTGTGGCACCCAATGATGGAGACTTATCTCTCCCAACACCCCTTCTTCCATTGTTTGATAAGGTAGTGAACACGTGCACGGAGCCATTTAAAGACTGTGAGGTGCTCCAGGGAAGGGTGCCACTTATGCTGCTGTAGAGCTTGCTGACACTCCTTAATTGCTTCAGCAACTTGCGGCGACCACCAAGGTACTGCCTTACGCCTCAGGCACCCTAAAGTGCGAGGGATCGCGTTTTCTGCCGCAGAAACAATTGCGCTAGTCACCTGCTCAACAATCACATCGATGTTGCCTTGTGGGGGAGATTCAGCGGTGACAGCAGAGGCAAAAGTTTCCCATTTCCCAATCTGCCTTGTTCAAAGCCCATTTGGGCAAGCGTATGTGTGCCTGATGCTGGGGCAGTGACAGGAAGATGGGGAAGGGGTCACTACCACACAGGTCACCATGTGCTCTCCAGTTGATAGATTGATAGAACCCTGGGCTGCAAATTGATAAATCAATGGTCGTGTAACTACCATGAGCCAAACTGAAATGTGTAGCGGCCCCAGTATTTAAGAGGCAGAGGTCAGATTGCAACAGTAAAGTTTCGACATCTCTGCCTCGGCCAGTATGCATGGTACCACCCCACAGGGGGTTATGGGCATTAAAATCTCCCAGAAGTAGGAAAGGTTTAGGGAGTTTATCAATCAGTGTAGCTAATACATTCAGGGGTACTGCACCATCTGGAGGAAGATAGACATTGCAGACAGTTATTTCCTGCGTCGTCCTTATTCTAACAGCCACAGCTTCAAGAGGGGTTTGAAGGGGCACATGTTCACTACAGACCAAGTTTAGGACATAAACGCAAACTCCACCTGACACTCGATTATAGTCGCTACGGTTCCTGTAATATCCCTTACAGCTGCGGAGGGCAGGGGTCCACATTGCTGAGAACCAGGTTTCCTGGAGGGCAATGCAGATAGCAGGTGTAAAGCTTAACAGTTGCCATTACTCAGCCAGGCGGTGGAAACAGACGCCACAGTTCCACTGGAGGATGACATAGTGAGACTGGGAACGCATGGAACATTCAATGAGGCAGTTTAAGCCTCAGAGTAATCTTCTGCCACCGATTTATTGCCTGAGCAGTCTATATACATTGTGTCTGAGGGTCTGGCGATATCTAGGTCCTAAGCGGATGCCAAAATCTTCACCTCATCCTCAGCCACAGAGCTTTTAGGTGGCGATGGTGTGGGTGCCACCGCAATTTCCTTGGTCTTAGGGGTTTTCTTTTTGGATTTCTCTCGCTGCTGCTTGGGTTTCCCTGGCTGGGAGGACTTCACTGGCTCAGTCTCCAGGACTGAGGATGAGCGTGAAGCCCTACGACCAGCAGCTTTTGGGCTCTTCAGCCACTGGCGGGTGTTGTCTTTCCCACTAGAAGAAACCTGGAAAGGGAGTGACCCAAGGGACCCCTTCCTAGGGAGAGAAGCCGAAGACGACTTACACTTCTCCGACTTAGAAGTGGGGACGGATGTCCCCGATGGTTGTTGCTCCCGAAGTAGGTGGTGCAGGAGCAACAGGTAGGGAAATGCCCCCGACCATCAAAGGGGCAGGTATAGTCTTCTGGCTCTGAAAGGTGACCTGGGTTGGCGGAGCTGATGGTGCCAGAACTGCTGTAGCGGCAGCGTAAGATGATGTCATACGCACAGGATGCAGGCGTTCAAATTTTCTCTTAGCCTCAGTGTAGGTCTGTCTGTCCAGGGTCTTTTACTCCATCATTTTCCTTTCTTTCTGGAGAATCCTGCAGTCAGGTGAGCAAGGCTAATGGTGCTCTCCGCAGTTGACACAGAGGGGAGGCGGAGCACATGGAGTATTGGGATGTGATGGTCATCTGCAAGAAGTATAGCGGGAAGACATATGGCCGAACTTCCAGCACTTAAAGCACTGCATCGGGGGAGGGACATAGGGCTTTACATCACACCGGTAGACCATCACCTTGACCTTCTCGGGCAATGTATCACCCTCAAAGGCGAAGATGAAGGCACCGGTGGCAGCTTGATTATCCCTCGGACCCCAGTGGTCGCACCAGACGAAATGGACACCTCGCTGCTCTAAATTGGCGCGCAGCTCATCGTCAGACTGCAAAAGAAAGCCTCTGTGAAATATGATACCCTGGACCTTATTTAAGCTCTTATGGGGCGCGATGGATACAGAAATATCCCCCAGCTTGTCACAGGCAAGTAGTGCCCGTGACTGGGCAGAGGATGCTGTTTTGATGAAGACCGATCCTGACCACATTTTGGATGGTTGATTGGTTGGTTTGTGGGATTGAAGGGACCAGACTACTAGGGCCATCGGTCCCTTTTTCCATGAACTTTAAACACCCACAAAGAATAAGAACAAACAATGGAGATGACAAGATACGACACATGACAAGAAAGACACAGACAGAGACCAGAAAAAAGGAATTAAAATCACAGCGAGTGTGTGACAGTGGTTGGCTGACCATAGAAACAAAAAAGGAAAAGCCAACCACCAAGAAATGCACTAAAAACCCCAGTCTAAAATCGTAGTCCAAAGGCCAGACTCAACACAAAAAAAAGGACAAACACTTAGATCAAGCAATAAAAACCCCCTGCACGAATAGAACTCAAAACTAAATCTGCCATCACAACGTCATCTGATAAAAGTGCAGGAAGCGTATCAGGCAGTGCAAACGTCTGCCTGAGCGAAGTTAAAAGTGGGCAGTCTAACAAGATGTGGACCACAGTCAAAGCTGACCCGCAGCGACATAAAGGGGGGTCCTAGCGGCGCAATAAATAGCTGTGCGTTATCCAGGTGTAGCCAATGCACAGCCAGCAGAGTGCAACAGAGTCCTTGCGAGAGACCCACAAGGAGGAATGCCATGCACCGGTAGCCTCCTTGTTGGCCCGAAGTTTGTTGGGTGAAGGAAGGGTGCACCATTTTTCAACCCAGGTGCGAAGTACCTTCTGCTGCAAAACTGACCCAAGGTCACTTTCCGAAAGGCCAATCTCCAAGGCTGGTGCACCGACAGCCTGTTTGGTCAGCATGTCAACATGTTCATTTCCCGGGATGCTGACATGACCCGGGATCCACATAAAGACTACAGAGCGGCCACAATGGGCAAGAGTATGGAGGGACTCTTGGATAGCCATCACCAGACGAGAGTGAGGGAAACACTGGTCGATAGCTCGTAAACCGCTCAGGGAGTCACTACAGATAAAGGACTCACTTGAGCAGGAGTGGATATACTCTAGGGCGCGAGAGATGGCGACCAGCTTGGCAGTGAATTGTTCATAATGATCCCCTAGAGTAAGAGCATAAGCGACATGACCAGCAATCATCGAGCCATCAGTATAGACAAAGTCAGAGCCTTGAAACGCGGCAAGGATTGAAAGAAAGCGGCGGTGGAAGGCCTCAGGAGGGACTGAGTCCTTCGGGCCCTGTGCCAAATCGAGCCGAAGGCATGGGCAGGGCACACACCACAGGGGTATACGCAGAGAGGCCCGGAAAAGAGGTGGGAGAGGGAAAACCTCAAGCCTAAAGAGAAGAGCTCTGACGCGAACTGCGATCTTACACCCTGGCCGGGCCCACCATTCCGGACAACCGACTGAGGGAACAGGAGACGATAATTGGGATGCCCGGCCAACCTACAAACATGTGTAGCATAAGCGGCCAGTAATCATTGGCGTCGGAACCGCACTGGAGGGACACCTGCCTCCACAAGTATGCTGTTGGCAGGGCTTGTCCGGAAAGTTCCAGTGGCGAGTCAGACCCCGCTGTGAAGGATGGGGTCAAGCAACTGCAATGCAGAAGGTGATGCTGAACTGTAAGCCAGGCTCCCATAATCTAGATGGGACTGAATTAACACGTGGTACAGCTGTAGAAGGGTAGACCGATCGGCACCCCAGTTGGTGTGACTCAAGCAACGAAGAGTGTTAAAATGCCGCCAGCACGTCTCTTAAAGCTGTCGAATATGAGGGAGCCAAGTCAACCGGGTATAAAAAAAAAACCATCCCAAAAACCGATGTGTCTCCACCACAGCAAGAGGTTCGCCGTCAAGATGAAGCCGTGGCTCAGGGTGAACAGTGCGTCGCCGTCAGAAATGCGTAACACACGTCTTGGCTGCCGAAAACAGGAAGCCATGCGCTACAGCCCAAGACTGCGCCTTTCGGATGGTGCCCTGCAGCTGCCGTTCAATAGCTGCAATGCCAGTGGAGCTATAGTATAGGCAGAAGTCATCAGCATACAAGGGAGCTGAGACAGACGATCCCACCGCCGCAGCAAGCCCATTAATTGCAATCAAAAAGAGGCAGACACTTAAGACAGATCCTTGCAGTACCCCTTTCTCCTGAACTTTGGAGGAACTGTGGGAGGCCACAACTTGCACACCGAAGGAACGAAGCAACAGAAAATTTTGTATGAAAATCGGAAGCAGACTCCAACCATGATGCGTGGAGAGGATGTGATGTCGCCATGTTGTATCGTACGCCTTCCGCATGTCAAAAAAGACGGCGACCAGATGCTGATGGTGGGCAAAGGCTGTACAGATGGCAGACTCCAGGCACACTAGATTATTGGCGGCAGAACGGCCCTTACAGAACCCACCCTGAGACGGAGCCAGAAGGCCCCGAGACTGAAGTAGCCAACTCAACCTCCGGCTCACCATGCATTCGAGCAACTTGCAAAGAACATTGGTGAGGGTAATGCGGCAGTAGCTGTCCACCTCCAGTGGGTTCTTGCCAGGTTTCAACAAGGGGATTACAATGCTTTCCTGCCAATGCGACGGAAACTCACCCTCAACCCAGATACGGTTGGAAACGTCTAGGAGGCGTCGCTGGCAGTCCACCGAGAGGTGTTTGAGCATCTGATAGTGGATGTGATCTGGCCCAGGAGCCATATCAGGGCAAGCGGCTAGGACACTTTGGAATTCCTACTCATTGAACAGAGCATTTTACAATTCAGGGTGGCGCATGTGAAATGAAAGGCTCCGACGTTCCAATCGCTCTTTCAGGGAGTGGAAGGCTAGTGGGTAATTCGCAGAAGCAGAACTCTGGGCAAAATGCTCCGTTAAGCACTTTGCAATTGTATCGGAGTCAGTACAGACTGCTCCATTCAGTGGAAGTGCAGGTACGCTGACAGGGGTCCGATAGCCATAGAGTCACCTAATCTTGGCCCAAACCGGCGATGGAGAGGTACGGACGGCAATAGTGGAGACATACCTTTCCCAGCACTCCTGTTTACATTGGTGAATGAGGCGGCAGGCTCGCACACAGAGCTGTTTAAAGGCAATGAGGTGTTCCAATGAGGGATGCCGCTTGTGATGTAGTGCCCGCCTGCGATCTTTAATCGCCTCAGTGATCTCAGGCGACCACCAAGGCATAGTCCTCTGCCGAGGGGACCCAGAAGAACAGGGAATGGCAGATTCGGCGGCAGTAATGATGCCGGTGGTGACTGAATGAACCACTGCATCAATGGCGTCATTGGAAAGAGGCTCAGTGGTGTCAACGGAGGTGAACAAATCCCAGGCAGCCTTATTCATAGCCCACCTGCAGGTGCACCCAGAAGAGCGACGCTGTGGCAGTGACAGAAAGATTGGAAAGTGGTCACTATCGCACAAGTCGTCATGCACACTCCTTTGGACAGTTGGTAACAGGCTAGGGCTGCAGATTGAATGGTCGACAGCTGAGTACGTGCCATGCCCCACACTGAAATGTGTGAAGGCACCATTATTTAAAAGAGAAAGGTCGAGCTGTGCCAATAGTTGCTCAACAATTCTGCCTCGGCCTGTTGCCACTGATCCACCCCACAGAGGGTTATGGGCATTGAAGTCACCCAGTAACAGAAAAGGTGGCCGCAATTGGGCTATCAGCGCAGCCAGGATATGCTGCGGGACATCACCATCCGGTGGAAGAGAGAGACTGCAGACAGTGACAGCCTGCAGCATCCACACCTGAACAGCGGCAGCCTCTAAAGGTGTTTGTAGAGGGACACTCGCTGTAAAGACAGTGATGGACGTAGATGGAGACACCACCAGATACCCTTTCATAAGCTGCCCAGTTCTCATAATAACCCCGATAGCCATGCAGGGTGGGGCTTCACATCGCCAGAAACCAAGTTTCTGGAAGAGCAATGCAGAGGAGAGGGTGGAGGCTGAGAAGTTGTGGAAGCTCAGCAAGATGGTGGAAAAGACCGCTGCAGTTCCACTGGAGGATGGCATTGTCCATGGCCGAGAAAGGAGTGAACGGACCGAGGACTCAGATTATGCCACTGGGTCATCTGCTGCCACCAATTGAGTACCTGTGCGAGTGACATCCATTGTGTCTGAGAGTCTGGCGAGATCTAGGTCCTCAGCAAACGCCAGAATCTCTACCTCGCCCTCATACGCAGAGCTTGTAGGTTGTGGTGGGGTGGGTGCCACCTCAAGTTCCTTCGTCTTGGAGGTGATGATCTTGGACTTTTCTCACTGCTCCTTGGGTTTCACTGGCTGGGAGGTCTTCACTGATTCAGTCTCCGGGACGGAGGAGGATCACGAAGCTCTATGACCTGCTGCTTGTGGGCACTTATGCCACTACCGGGCGTCATTCATCCCACTAGTGGAAACCTGGGAAGGGAGGGACCCAAGGGACCCTTTGCATGTGAGAGGAGCCAAAGAAGTTGAATGCTTCTCCGGCTTAGAAGCGGGGACAGACGTCCCTGATGGGTGGGGTGGGGGGTGTTGCTCCCGAGGTAGGTGGCACAGGAGCAACAGGGTGGGTAGTGCTCTGTTTGTACAGCTCCTGTTAGGCCAGCTTGTTTGATAGGAGTAATTTCATGACCTCTGAATCGATTCAGTTAAGAATGAGTATTTCTAAAAGCTTGTGGCAGCAGCTCAGAAGGGCAAATAGGTGATAGCTAACAGTTTCAATTGCTGGTCCACCATGCTTCATTATAGCTATGATTTTTGTTCTTTTGGCGATTTTTCAGCAGCAGAACACATACTGAAAACAATTACAAGCTTGTATATGACATCTCTGGAAACTACCACCGAAATGTTCACCTATTCATTCGTGTCTTGACTACTCACAGCACTCATCACAGTATCATAAAACAAGTTGAATCCATTCAGTAATACTCACGTGCAAGCTTGTGAAGTACTTTATGTGATTTCCAACTCCCTTTGAAACAGTCCTGCAATGCAATAATAGTAATTCCACATTAAACCGGGTTTGTTACAAAATCCGAATTATCCAAAGCTATTCACTGTGCATATATGTTCAGTAATTATCAGTGTTATAGCTTTGTTCTGTATAAAACTAAAATAAAACACTAACTTTTTAACAAAAAATTGTGTTTGTTCAAAGTCTTTCGCTACAGGTTTCAGTCCAAACGGCAGCTATTAAACGAAAGTGAAAGATAAATATCGAAACGTAAATTACATGAACCAGTTTCCCAGTCACTGTTACAGTGACGTAAGAGTAGCTCTGCTCGATATGAGTACTCTATCAATGGCATCTGACATTCCAACACATTGAACTACTAGCTACGCCCACGCTACAAGAGTAATGTCTAGCGTATTAAATTAAACATTACGTTACAGCTTTTCATTTCCTTTAATTCCCTACTTTACACTGAAATACAAACTATGTCCTATTAAAAACTTTCGTTTCAATATCACCATCAAAACTTACCTGAGAACAGAAGTATGAACCCTGTATTCCTAACTTGATACATGTTGGGCATTGGAGCTTTGCGGCGGCTCCACAGCCTGGCGTTTCACAAACTTTAGATTCAGTCAAGAC